>NC_034014.1:6691408-6904000 GCF_000346465.2 Prunus persica
AAGGAGAACTCTTAAACTCTCCTTCAAACGGTGCGTCAAAGCTCACCCTCTGTGGTTTGGGCAAATTGAAATATTGCCTTGGGGAAACACCAGCACCAACTCCCCTCAGTCTGCCTGGATGCTCGGGGCCCAAAGCCATGGTCAGCACATCATTGCTGCCATCTACTCTGACTTTGCCTTCCGAGACTTGTTTCTGCAATTCATCCTAAAAAAAGATAAACAAAAAAACACACGACGGTTATTTATGTACAAACGACGTATTATATAATTTCACACGACGCAATAACGTATAAACCGACGTTATTATAACTTATCACGACGGTAGTTATACCGACGTGGTTATTTATTTAAAACGACTAAATGAATAAACAACCGACGTCTTATGCTATAATTAAAGATAACAGAGTAGTGATTCCTATTTAGACCGTTAACGACGTTTTTAAAAAATTTTCGACGTGGTAATATCCTTCACACGACGCGAAAATGAACCACCGACGTCTTATGCTGTAATTACAGAAAACATAGTAGTGATTCCTATTTAGACCTTTAACGACGTTTTTAAAAACTTTTCGACGTGGTAATATCATTCACACGACGAAAAATATAACATACGACGTAATAAGAATAATTCACAGTTTAATAAAAATTTAAAACAGAGTGATAGTAGGCTTACAATTAATTTTGCTTTCTCTGCCACCTTTGGATCAGGGATGTTACCATGTTTGTCCTGTCTAGCTCTCTTCCATAAGGTAGATCGATCAATTTCTACCCCAGGCATGGTTTCCTCCAATTGATCCTCCAATCCAGCATATCCTTTTCGAGACAATCGATGATTGTACTCGAGTTTCTCCCTAATCTGTGCATGTTGAGAATGCACAGACTCAAAATCTTTGGATAGCCTTGAAGCTACAAAGGCATCCCATTGTGCTTTCTCTATGAATTTATATGTTTCAGGGGGTTGGCTTAATTTCTCCCTGTCATTGGTGTATGGAAGGATATAATGCCTCGTTAGTGTAGACTTGAAATCCTTCCATTTCTTGGAAGCAGAAGCTAAAACAGAGGTCTTGCCCCCTTGGCCTACGACAAAAGCCATGTCAACTGCTTCCCAAATCTGCTCCTTTATATCCTTGGGGATTTGGGACCATTTCTTGTCCACAAGTGGGATCCTGGAGCGTGCCAACACACCAATATACGACTGCATCTCAATATGTGCTTGGCCAACACCTTTCCCCCTTTTATTGTACTCAACAATTGGCCTCAGTTTCTGAAGCTTTCTCTTCACAACACGAGGCATTGTGCTCATACCTCGACCAGTCTTTGAATCATCTGAGATTGTTGTCTGGCTGGTTTGTTCTGTCTCAGCAGATGATGAAGCAAACTTCATCTTCTTCGAAGACTTCATCTCCTTCGAAGACTTATCTTGAGGAGCTACCATTCCAAGCTTCTTGGAGCCAGAATCCTTAGTTTGTTGTTGAGAAACCATTTTAACAGACAAAACTGCAAGTGAAAATATTTCAGGAAAACATTAAGAACACAAACGACGGTATTAAAAAAATACGACGTATGATATGATTTTAGACGACGCAATGAAATAATCTCAGACGTAATAAATGTTTAAAACCATTATTTATATAACGTCGTGGTATATATGTTCACACGACGTCAATAGTAATACACCGTCGTGGTAAACTATTATTTATATTTTATCGTCTATATTAGATACCAACCCTAGTTTCTTTTTCTTTATATTTTATCAAATAAGGGAAAAACAAAAACCATTGTTCAGCGAAATCAAACCTGCAATTAAACAAGCATATAAAAAAAGACTATTATTTTAAAAACAACTTTGTCAATTTTCAGACGACGCTAGAACAACTGACGAACCGTCGTGGTCTACCGTCGTCTTATTTAGTTGATGTAGTTGTCTTCAAAGTTGGAAACTTTCTCTCTTTGTCTGTATATTTTATCAAACTTGGAAAGAAGTAAAATGATTTTGGCCAGAAAAAAGGTAAAAAGATTTTTCAAACAAAAAACGTATGAGCATGCAAAACAGTAACCAAAATAGTGAAAATGAAAGCTTACCTTTTGCGTGCAATGAAAGCAAGAGGAAGATGATCGATGTTTAAGTTCAGAGACGACGAAGAAGACGAGAGGAAGACGATGAGAAACTCTGACAATGCTCTGACAAGGAAAAAAGACGAAAAGGTTTCTCTGGGAGATTGAAATTTTTAATCGGGTTTGGAAACAGTGCATGTGTAAGTCGAAAAGTTGCTTACATATAAAACCATTTCAAAAAAATAATACGGCGGTTACATTTAACTACGTCGTTTTTAACTAAAACGACGCAATATTTTTCATTCGACGTGGAATCATTTCATTTAACGTCGTTAGGTTTAATATAACCGACGTGGATTTTAATTTTTAAATTATGAATAGAATTTTTTTTCCCGTGACCTTTCAGTTTATTTTTCAATTACAGTGCGTTATAAATAGAGTTTTTTTTCCGGAGGAAATTTAAAACGAAGGAAATTAATATTCTGCAATATGTAAAGTTTCTTTTTTGGATGACAGATTTAAATAAAATAAGAATATAAAAACAACAAATGTGTAAGTCAAGTAGACGAAAAGTTGCTTACATATAAAACCATTTCAAAAAAATAATATGGCGGTTACATATAACTACGACGTATAAATTACAAAATACGACGGTACATTTAACTTCGGACGTGGTAAATAAATACGACAGTAGTTTGTAGGTACCGTCGTAGTAAACTCAAAAATTAAAGTACATAAGTAATAACTCGCGTCATGGTATATTATTTAACACGTCGTTTTTATTAATTTACCGACGTGGATTTCTGTAATATACGTCGATCATACCGACGTTGATTTTACAATTTAAACGGCGGTTTGTTTGTAAGGACCGCCGTTGGTTTTAAAAATTTATTCTATAAATTTGTCGCTTTCATTCATTTTCGGTTTACATTTAAGGTTCCAAGTTCTTCCTCTCTCAGTCTCTCATGTCTCAAAGATAATAATTTGGATGTTTTCTCAAAGAGAAATTGAGCTTACTCGCTTCAAATATATGTCCACAAGAAGAAGCTTGTCAACTAGCCTTCTCACTTCCTTGATCAAGCCTGATAGGACACTTAGTGCTTCTGAATACTCCTTGCTTTCCATCAAAAGAGATGCAAGCCTGGCCTCCACTCGCTGTCGAAGGAAAGTTCGCTTCTCAGGGAAATCTGAAGATCAGATGTGCCTGATCCTCTGCTTGATTTTCTTGCCTAAGAAGATCCGTCGGATTTATTGTGATAGCCTCTTCCTTTATCCGTAGAGCTTCAGAAGAAGAAGATGGGTTTCAAGAATGCGATAAAGAATAGAAATGGCTTCAGATGGCCTCTAAAGCATGAGCAATTGAATCAGTAGTTTCTGGGAGATATGATGAAGACATTGTCAATGCTTTGAACTACACAAGTCCTGCAGAAAGATATGTTAAAGAAAATGAAACAACGGCGGTTTTCTGTTCTACCGTCGTCTTTTCTCGTCGTCTATATTAAGTTACGATGGCGGTAGATTTATAATTACCGACGTAGATTATTTTGTTAAACGTCGTTAAGTGTACTACAACCGACGTGGATTTTAATTTTAAATTATAAATGGAGTTTTTTTTCCCGTATTCTTTCAGTTTTAGTTTTCAATTCCAAAGCGTGATAAATAGATTTTTCTTTCCCGAGGAAATTTAAAATGAGGGAAATTAATGTTCTAGAATTTGTAAACTAACACGACGCAATATTTGCAAATCTGTGTCATCTGTTAAGATTATGATGTGGAACAGAGTTCCATCTGGTAAGATTTCGTAACCCTTGGGATCTCAGACAAAACTGATTATGTCGGCGGTGTTCTATATAAACCGTCGTGGTTATTTCAATTCTTGTCATTAAGTAGATCTACCGACGTAGGATAAGAAAATCAAAGAAAAAAATTGTTAACAAAAATTCTTATTAAGACGACCGTTAAAATTAAAGGTACGACGTATAAAATGAATAAATACGACGATAAATTTTATTGTACGATTTAAAGATAACGTAGTATAACTATACGAGAATGACGTCGATATATTTATATTTTCCGTCGTTGTAAATTAATTTAATACGGCGATATTTTGTATTTTAAAGCCGTGGATTTGTTTGTAATTATACGGCGTCTTATACGAAAACCCCGTCGTGTTATTTTATGAGTAAAAACGGCAGTTTTTATTGAAATCGTCGTCTTTACTTTCTACGTCGGTCGATTCATAACTTCTGCCGTTCTTTGTTGGCATTGATTTTACACTGAGGAAATCTGTTTCAAATAGACGTCGGTTGTTTAATTATGTACGTCGTTGTTTTTGAACAGCCATTTGAAACTCCATTTTTTAGTTGTCTAAGGTTGTATTACACGACGGTGTTTTTAGAACCGTCGTCTTTTTATAAACCACGACGGTTTTCACTTAGACCGTCGTTGTTTTCTGGTCGTCTTTTTCACTTTTTGTAGTAGTGTGAGGGCCTTTACGGGGATTGATCTAATTAAATTTTGTGAGCTCTATATTATGTGTGATATTGTATAATGTTCTTGATATACTATATTTACGTATTATGAACTATTTGAATAATGTTGGCATAATTATATCATGTCATGGTAATTGGTTGGAGTTGTTGAGTGAAGAAGATAATTATGGAAAAGAGGGTAATGGGAAGGTTCTTTTGTGTAGTTGAGTCTAACCATTGTAGGGACTAAATTCAGGCGAGCCCGTATGCACAATAGATTAGGAAATCGGCGGTATAATTGTCGATTGGGTGATTTGGGCTTGGAGATTAATGGTATAGACAAGATGACTAGCAAAAGAAGAATTATGGGATAACTGTGATGGGTGTTAGTTTATATAATGGGGCATTCAGAATCACAGTGGTAAAATGCATGGTATAGGACATGCAGATTTGCTTGCCCTATTATATAGATTAATGGGTTGGATAGAATTGAAGTTCATTCATGCATTGTTATTAATAATGTGATATTTGGTTGTGTGATTGCATGTCACTTAATTTAGTTATATCAATCTACTGTGGTAAGGTCTCATGTCCCAACTGAGCTGTGGTTGCTCATCCCTCATCCTGTTTAATTTTTCAGATGAATTAGTGGGCAAGATGTAACATCCCACATCGACCAACAGAGAGGGGGTGATATGCCTTATATGTACATGCCCACCTTCATCTAGTACGAGGCCTTTTGGGAGCTCACTGGCTTCGGAGTCATGGGAACTCCGAAGTTAAGCGAGTTGGGGCTAGAGCAATCCCAGGATGGGTGACCTACTGGGAAGTTGCTCGTGAATTCCCAGAAACAAAACTATGAGGGTAGAGAATAAGGCCCAAATCGGACAATATCATGCTACGGCGGAGCTGATCTTGGGATGTGACACAAGAAAGGACTAAACCAGTTGAGGCTGAATTAGATAAGAGTGATAGAGTTTTATTTATTTATTGTAACGTTGTAAGATTTTGGGAGCTTTTTTTATAAGAGAAGTTTATTTTAAACCCGGCTTCTTTTCTTTTTATTTTATTTTAGTTTTTATTTTCTCACGCGCCAGGCGCAGAGTTTCCACCGACCCTCGGAACTCAAGCCCATTTCTTAGGCCCAAACATGTGGGTAAACATAAAAGAGAAAATAGTCCATTACTTCAACCAAAATAGCCCAACACTTGATAAGGTTAACCTATTGATTTGATAAATCAACATTTTGTCTTAGAAGACCCATACAATTAGAAAAAGAAGCAGCAAAAGCCCCAGCACTTGGCTAGAGAACAGAGCCACGAAGAGAGCCTGGAGGTCCACGTGCGCAGAGCTGTTAGGAGGCTCCAGCACATGGGAGGAAACAAGTTTCAAGCAAAAACATCCAAATGACCGGGGGATATTGGCGCGCAGACTGCTAGGAAGGGATTCACCCTTCGAACCAGCATGCATACCCATTGCGTTCCCTCATCAGACCTGGCCATGGAAGAAGGAGGAAAACAAAGGAAGGGGATGGCTGGGAATGGGAGCTCTCCACTGAGGCAATTGCAGAAAGAGCATTGAGCTCCCCAAAATCCTTGTTTTTGTGCAATTGGGCAGAGGGAATTTCACCAAGATAGGATAAGTCAAGGGAGGAAATGAGAAATGAAGGGAAAGACTTGGCCAAATTGGATAGAAACCATTATGGTTTCTTGGAAAGAAGAAGCTTCCAGCGGCTATAAATGAAGCACATCTTACCCAACAACCAACAACCACATCCAGAGAGCAAGCTTCCTCTCTCACATGCAAAACCCAGCAAATTCGTGCTCTATTCATCATTCTCCCCCATTTTCTCTCTTCTGGTAGACTGTTCTAACATTTGACAGAGCATCTGTCAAGCTGCCGGAAAAACACTTAAGCCACCCATTCTCCTCTCTTTCCCTCATTCTCATCCAAACCTTCCTGCAAACCCTTCCTCTCTTACATTAACACCCCCATTTTTCCCCCAGGAACGCATAGCTTTCTCTTCAGTGCTAAACTTATGATAATTTTACTTCCATGCCACAAGCCTCTCATGCCAAGCTAAAAAGTCTATCTGTAAGCTGTTGTTATTTTTGTTGATAAAGGTAATCAATGTGTTTCCTAAGGCTTCACTATCTTTTCGAAGCATTTTTGGGGCTTGATCTTTGAACTCAGACACAGGGGATAATTCCATCAATTGGCCTTTTACGACAGCCTAGTCCATTTGTAGCTGCCGAAAGAAAAAGCCCCTACATAAATTGGCGACTCTGCTGGGGATCAGGCTGTTATCTTCACCAATGCCTCCAAGGAAGATGGCCAAAAGCAATAAACCAAAGAAAATAAAAAGATAAGAACATTTCCTCTTTCTTTTTCTTTTTTCCTTTATTGGCTATCCATTTTACACAACATGCATAATAAAGGTTACTGACATGTGCATTTTGCTTGTGTCTTAGATCTCCATTCTTAAGCAAAATCAGATCTTGTACGAGGGCTGGGGGCTTAGGCAAATCTGTCATTCATGCCATTGAAGCGAACTACACATGCAAACTCCAAAATACATGGGGGCTTCATGCCAAGCAAATCTGTTATAAAAATAATAATAAAATAAAAAAAAAAGGAGTCAAGCATAGGCACCTCAAAGTTTCTCATGCTAACCCAAGTTATACGTCAGTTCCAAGAGCTGTGTGTACATTATTCACATACTTATAGCAAGTCCAAGCTATATCATTCCAAGCCAAGTTAAATTCTTCCAGCTCCTACTCTACAAGCAAAGAATTTCTGGCACTTGCCTTATTTCAAATCTTCTTAACCCCTATCCTATTTCAAACATCATGCCAGTGTATATGCTCCTTAACCCCCAAAAGCTTAATTTATCCTTACAACAATTCAACAAACCCATTAAATCTCTAAAAGAAAACTCAAAGCAGTCTCAACAACTAACTTGTTCTTTGTCTCATCCAAAGTCTCTCTGGTCAAGCAATTCAAATCTTCCATAAGCCTTCATATGGCAAGTGAAGGTGTGAGCAACCAAAAACTCACCTTCATACCATCAAGTTCCTAACGAATCAGTAAGAAGATGACATTTCTCATGCTTTGGAACCTCTCAAATCAAGCCTGAAAAAGAAACAAGAGATTACGTTGGCCAGATCAGGTGCCGGAAGCATAATCGCTATTGAAGCATAATTTTTTTCAAAGACAAGTTGCAAGCAACCAAAACTCACTTTGATGCTATCAAAATCCTAGAAAATTAGACTTCTCATGCTTTGGAGGTTCTGAACAAGAGAATACGTTAGCCAAAATCAGGCGCTAGAAAGGTACTCATACACAAAGGGAGGCGCCGGAAGCAAAATTTTCTCAGAGCACAAGCAAACTCATCTATCAAGCATTTGAAAAAATTCACAGAGCGTAATACCAATCCACATGCCAAGAAATTTCATTTCATTCAAGCATTCCAAACAGTTTAGGCATTTCAAGCAAATTGAAGAACTCATGCTCTTGCGATAATACCATACGTCATTAAGGTCTCACGAAAATATTGCTCAAGATCATCCTCCAGCAATGCCCATCACTCTATGCCAAGAGAAAGGACATGCTAAATCATCAAACAAAAGCAACATGCCAAGCAAAACTTATACACAAGCTTTCCCACCATTCTAGCTGGAACATCCCACCTTTGGAAAATCACTAGAAATCAAGCTCACAACCAACAAATCCCAAACTTTCCATATTAGAAATAGACATATCAA
Organism: Prunus persica; assembly: GCF_000346465.2. Lineage (NCBI taxonomy): Eukaryota > Viridiplantae > Streptophyta > Magnoliopsida > Rosales > Rosaceae > Prunus > Prunus persica. The sequence goes on from NC_034014.1 coordinate 6,699,699, forward strand.
GCTTCATTTTTCCAAAATTTTGTTACATTTAAAGCTAGGGAAGAAGTCAAACAGATTCTCAAAACATGCTATGCAGCAGAAACTGCACAATTCCAGCAGCTTAGCCCTTTGAAATTGCACCAAAAATTCATTTTTCCTTCAAATGGCACAAGACCAGTTTCAACATTGCAATTGAGAAGCCTGTTTTCATGTCCAACTCAGATTCCAAGAGAAACATTTCGAAAGTTCAAAGAACAGCCCACATGCTACTTTGAGATATTTTGACAAACACTTGGCATGGATTACCCAAGTAAGTTTGTATGACTCTTGTTTATCACCAAACTATAATCCTAAACCCGAAGCTCAACCTCATAATTCAATTTCTAGTTCACAAATTCTGGGAAATACAGAGGAACTCAAGCATTTAGGCATAGAAAACAAGCATGCAACAAAGGCATCAACATCGATCCAAGAACACGCTTAAGAAAAATGAAGACAGAGAGCACTACAATGGTTGGATGATCTTCGATTTTGGATATGTTATAAACAACATAATTTTGAGTACATTTTGTGAAGTAAGTGCAATTATCTGAGCATTAGAAATTAAAAACACATGTCGAAGCATAATCTGTAGAAACTCCCAGCCATGGATGAACACAGAAGTTGCAGACCAGCAAATTTTACAGACTATAGTACTCAAGCAGATGAGCAACTTTGATCAAGGAATTTTTTAATCCGAGCTTCTGAAATATGACTTATGTACTGATGCACAATACCCACAGGTTTGGGTCTTGAAGAAGAAGAAGAAAGAAGAGAATGAGAGAAAACTAGAAAATACATCATGCCAAGCCAAGTCACGTTCTTCCAGCACATGCCTTATTTCAAACATCTTTCCAGCACATGCCTTATTTCAAACATCCTTCCAGCACATGCCCTATTTCAAACATTCTTCCAGCACTTGCCTTATTTCAAACATCCTTCCAGTACATGCCCTATTTCAAGCATTCTTCCAATATCTAGCCATCATGTCACACGCTATCACTTTTACTGAGGTTTTGTTCTCTAAATTCAAAGTGTTCGGAGGATGGTGTTGTAAACTTAAACGCAATGCTGAATCAAAGCTCATTGCATCCACAACTCCAAGATTGGATCCCCACTATCCACTAGCACGTCTGGCTACTGTCAAATGACATCCATCATGCTAAATGTCCCAAAAGCCATATTAAACCATGCTACCTTAGCCAAAACCAAGCATCCAAGCATACAAGCTAAAATCAAGCGTACACGCCAATGCCAATCATCCAAGCATACAACTCAAAATCAAGCATACATGCCAATGCCAAGCATCAAGCCAAAATCAAGCGTACACACCAATGCCAAGCATTCAAGCATACAAAGCCAAAATCAAGCATACATGCCAATGCCAAGCATCAAGCCAAAATCAAGCATACACGCCAATGCCAAGCACCAAGCCAAATACCAAGCATACATGCCAACATCAAGCATACATGCCAATACCAAGTCAATGCAACTCTTGCAAACCACGATCATGCAAAATCAAGCCTCTCTAGTCACTCAATCAAATAAATCATGCAAACTAAGTTATGTTGAGCTAATCCACCAAATTTTCTTCTCTGTCATGCCACAAAATAGGCCAACTGTTGCTAATTCCAGTAAATGACCTCCAAAATTATAGTGTCTAGGAAAGTTCTTCAAGGGAACACCCTCGGTGTTTAAGAAGGATTGGGTTTTAAGCGGGACCATTGCGACCCCTCCAACCTTCCCGGAAAAGACCTGGCTGTAATTTCAGAGACCCTTAACTGGTCATCCTTGAGTTGCTCATAAACCCATGCAATGTCATGCCACTGCAATTTATGTTGGGCTGGAAATTGATTATTCGGACCATTTCAATACACATTCATGGCCAAAATAATCAAAGGGGCTAATGTTTAGGCCCAAAAAATCCAAGGTTGGGCCCAAATATATTTCTAGCCCAGTACAACACCTAGCTTGGGAAGAAATCCAACTTGGGTACGCAAGAATTTGTCATATACGCTTGCACACTTGCCACGCCACGCTACAAGCTTAAGTGGGCCCAAGCCAGGCGAATGCCCGAGGCTTGCTTGAGTGGGTTGTGGTATGGACGGTAATGAATTGTCATGAGGCCCATTGATTGGCCGAGAAATGAAAGTCCCGGGTTGCTTGGGAGCCTCGGAACTCAAGCCCATTTCTTAGGCCCAAACATGTGGGTAAGCATAAAAGAGAAAATAGCTCATTACTTCAACCAAAATAGCCCAATACTTGATAAGGTTAACCCATTTATTTGATAAATCAACATTTTATCTTAGAAGGCCCATACAATTAGAAAAAGAAGCAGCAAAAGCCCCAGCACTTGGCTGGAGAACAAAGCCAGGAAGGGAGGCTGGAGGTCCATATGCGCAGAGCTGCTGGGAGGCTTCAGGACATGGGAGGGAACAAGTTTCAAGCAAAAACATCCAAATGACCGGGGGAAATTGGTGCACAGACTACTAGGAGGGGAGTCACCCTTCGAACCAGCGTGCATACCCATTGTGTTCCCTCATCAGACCTGGCCATGGAACTAGTCACCCTTTGGTTTTTAATTGAATTATTTTTTGGTCTTTATGGAATATATGCTTGAGAGTTTATTTTTTATACTATGAATAGATATTTGGAAAATTGAATTAAAGAAGAGAATATTATTTGTATAATAGTTATATAGAGGTTACGAACTTCACCATCATATGTGCATTCCCTGGTCACTATACCCACATGTGGCATTGGATTTTCCGGCGTGTGGGCTTCCTTGGTTACAGATTTTGGCATTGATGAATAATTGGAAATTGTGGATATGGTTTGGATATGTCGGAACCCGGGCACTCTTGGATATATACATACATACAGATTATATATATGTGTGTGTGTGGATTCGTTTTCGGTTGAGATTCTTGAACTTGTGCCTCGTGAGTACTTTGCTCAAGCATGAGTGTTGAAATCATGGTTTGGAAAGTGTTGTTCGGCATCATACGCCTTGGATAGGGTATGGTTGAGGGGATGAACAGATAAAGGGAAAGGAACTATTAAAGTGTTTAGTGGTTGCCTTGTCGAATTTGATGTTGTATTTGAATCTAAATTTAATCGTCAGCATTATTTTAAACAATCATATATTATCTAAATCGTGATAGTTGATATAAGAATTACGTGTGGTTTGATCCCTCACAAAGGGGTACATAGGTAGCCTAGGGTTTTACCTAGGTGCAGTCACGGACTAAATTTTATTTCTGCAACTTCATTTGGGTAATTTGGATTTAGTCTTACTTCTTTTGTTTTTAATGAGTTTGGTTCTGGCTTTATTGTTAGTCCTGAAGCTCGGTTGCAACCAAGGCGTGATTAAATGCTATTACATAAATTGCAACCGGAGGCCTATTACGTAAATTGCATGTTATTATCTTGTGTATGCTACTGTTGGGCTGATTATGATTCTGTTTTAACAGGTTGAAAATATTTTTGGGAAATGTCCACTTTTTAGGGGAGACTCTGTCGAAATTTTGGCAAAAAGTCTCGTGCCCCTTTTCCTTATTTGAGAAAAGAGGCTATAGTATTAGTAAGTGGGCCCGACATCGGTGTGATGTCGGAATTTCCATAGGATTCATCCCGGGTTCCAAGGATTTCAGGGCGGATCCTGTTAGTATGTGACTTGAGTTAGAGTTGGAACCCTAATAGAAAAGTAAAAGTGAATTATAAATAAATAAATAAAAACCCAATTTATCTTTACATCCAGGAAAAGAAAAGCCCACCTAATAATTTTATTTCGTAAGATGTCGGTGGTTTTCTTACGCCGTAATAAAGCGTTACAACGTTGCTAGGAATCTAATTACCATCGTCTAAATGTCGCAATTTTACTACTACATGACGTATTAAGTACACCACTTGGTCTTTACACATATTATAAACGTCATTATCGTAGAAATAGTGTCAAGGTTGTTCCAACTAACCACGGAGGTTTATTCATAAAGAGCGCCGTATTAACTTAATATACCACGTCCGCAAAAATACATTTTTGTCATGTAGAATTGTAAATAACCACGACGATTTATTCATAATGAGCGTCGTATTAACTTTATATACCACGTCTGCGAAAATACACTTTTGTTGTGTAAAATTGTAAATAACCACGGCGGTTTCGGAATACTAAAAGTCGTTTGACATTATTAACAACCACGTTGGTTTCTACATGTATAGCATCGTATTAACATCCATACTAGGTCCGTTTTTATCAACACCGTCGTGTTATGAAACATTGCATTTCTATATAAACTTTTGCGTCACCTGTCCTAAAATTTTACGTTTTCACAACCCAATAAAATATTTCACTCTCCTCTCAGTTTTCCTTCCCAAAGAGGCGTGTCTGAATCTCATCATCTTCCTCTCCTCCTCATCTTCGTCTCCAATTCTCCAAAGTTTACGTCTAAAGCAAACTTTCACTGCATGCCAAAGGTTACCTTTTTTTTCTCACTCTCTTTCTCCCCCCCCCCCCCCCCCCCTTTTTTTTTTTGGTCAAAATCATTTCTAAGTTTGATACTATGAAAGAAAGTGTCTGGAAACAAGACTCTGTTTTCAAAATAATGACATTTTCATTGTTTTGAATAATATAAGTATTCTCTCACTCTCATGACAGGTTTTTCCGTATTGTACTCTTAATAAGACGACAGTTTTTTCTTGTTTACATCGTTTTAATTACCACACCACGAAGGTAATTAACTCCATGCTATTGATAATTAAAATGACGTAAACAAGAGAAAACCGTCATCTTATTAAGAGTAAAATATATGAACAATCGTGGGAGGGAGATCTTACGATTTTTTTTCCTGTATTTACTCTTAATAAGACGACTATTTTTTCTTGTTTACGTCGTTTTATTTATCACACCACAATGATAATTAACTACCGTTGTGCTAAAGGAAATAGCACGACGGTAGTTATTATCTAGCAACCCGTTAGTCAATTGGGCTAGGGTTCTAGTTCCTTTAAATTAATAGTTACTTCTTTTGTTTTCCTATTTTTACTAGGTTTTTAATTTCCTATGTCAACTAGGTTTTCTATATTCTAGTATAAATAGGCTATAAGAGATTCTTGTAGGGAGTTTTGTTGATGAATATAATTTCAGACGTCAGTCTATAGAGTTTCTGTTGGGATTTTTTCCTAGAGCTCAATTATCTTCGTTCCAACTTCAATTCTATTGTTTTAAATTGGTACCAGAGTCTAGGTTAGTCCTCGCTCCACACGATGGTTGGACGTGCTCAAGGTTATGGACGAGGGAACCAAGCCCAACAAACATAGATGGCTTGAGATGTGGCGTATGATAGAAGAGTTGTCAAGAGTGGTGCAAGCTCTCCAAAGACAGGAACACGCAGATGCCTGTATGGAGATTCCGGAACACAACCATGAACCTTTAGACATACCAGAAGATGGTCGTAAGGTTGATTTTGTAGAAGAGGTAAACCCCTTTCAATTTGCTGTTTAGGTTTTTAATTTCCTATGTCAATTAGGTTTTCTATGTTCTAGTATAAATAGGCTATTAAGAGACTCTTGTAGGGAGTTTTTGTTGATGAATATAATTTCATACATTAGTCTATAGAGTTTATGTTGGGATTTTACCCTAGAACTTAATTATCTTCTTTCCAACTTCAATTATATTGCTTAATCCTTCTATTCTCTGTGTTTTGGGTATGTTTGGGTCACTGGACAGCAGCTCATAGTCGCTGCCCTACATCACCTTGAAACAGAATTTCGCCCCTACTCAATGCTTGTAGTTCGACATGCGTCTGCTCCACCATGATACAACTATCTAAATTAAAGTCCTAGCACTAGGACTTTGATTTCTGGCGAAATTTGTGTGTTTATCTCTCAGGCTATACAAGAATGATGATATAAATGTTCTCTGTGAATTTGATGATATGAAAGTTCTCTGCGAATTTGATAATATGAAAGTTCTCTGCGAATTTGATGTTATTGTACAGACCCAGAGCTTGTGTTTAAATAGAGTGGTTGATACATGTTGGAACAGGTATCAGATAAGGACAAACCCAATCAGACAAAAACATTATTTGATATTTGAATTTTAAATAATTAATTAACTAATTGGGTTTAATTTAAATCATTGAGCCCAATAGAGTGACTGATACTAGAGGTGGCAGTATTGTACACGACCGGTTAACACGACACGAATTCGCACAAAAAATTCAACATTCGGGTTTGAGTTATCGTGTCGTGTCGTGTCAATTCGCGAATACCCATTAAGCTCAAGGGCATTTTTTGTAAATTTATCTTTTTTTAATTATTTTTTTTCCTTCTCCTCTTTCATCTCTTTGTTCTCTTCCTCCCTCATTCCCCTGATTCTCTCAGTACTCCATCTCTCTCTCTCTCTCTCTCTCTCTCTCTCTCTCTCTCTCCAAAACCCAGCAACCTTTGACCTTTCTTCTTCTCTCAACTTGAGAGTCACATCCCCCTTTTGTCTCCCTCCCTCACCTTCTCCGATGACTCTTCCTCCTCCACTCCCAACATCTCGGATGCCCAAACTTTTGAGGGCCACTCACAGGGCATCTCTAATCTCAACTTCGAGCTCATCTATGGACTGTGTTGTTTTTTTTTTTTTTGCACTGTTTGATTTTTTAAATGTTTAAAACTATATTTTTTAATTCTTAACGGATTATTGTGTCGTGTCGTGTGATTCGCGAATTGTAACAGATCATGTTCGTGTTTGATATTTTCAACCCGTTTTCTTATCGTGTCGTGTCGTGTCGACCTGTTAAGAAAAGCGGGTTGACACAAAAACGACACGAACACTGAAAAACGACATGAATGCCAGCTCTAGTTGATACATGTTCCAACAGGTATCAGATAAAGACAAACCCAATCAGACAATAACATTATCTGATATTTGAATTCTAAAAATAATTCAATTAATTAATTAACTCATCGAATTTAATTTAAATTACAGAGCCCAAGGCCCATCTTTTGATTAATTAAATATATAGTTAAATAATTTTTTAGTCACTGTGTTTTACATGAAAATTCAATTTGATCACTCAGTAAAAAATTTAGTCAAATTGGTAACCGTGTTTTCCAATGTTTACAATTTATAGATATTTTTTTATCTTCAGTTAAGTATAGTTTTTTTTTTTTTTTTTTTTTATAAAGGAAGCACCTTCAGTCTTCTTCCTCTAACTCCACAAGTTATGATATATTGTACTATTAGGGTTTAAAAAATTGGGGGAAATCTTAGAAAGAAGATAATAAAATGTCTATAAATTGTAAATTTTGGAAAACACGGTGACTAATTTAGCTATAAAAAAATTTCTCTGTGACCCTTGAATTTCATGAAAAACTCAGTGACCAAAAAGTTAATTATCATCATTAACCATTGACCCAAAGGCCAAGCCCACAAGCCACTCAATTGGGCCACTTTGCATAGCCGAATCCAAACTATTTTATTTCCAAGAGTGAGTATTATAAAGACCTCCAATGAACTCTAATATGAGACTAATTTCAACTCAAGCATATTTGCAATGCCTTGCAAAGCCAAACAACTGCAAATGACTGGATGGATCAATTATTCCAAACTCAAAAATATTACGTTTTACTAGTAATCTAAGTTGCAAATTAGTGTTTTCAGAGGTTAACTATCCTATTCATATTGTCAAAATCCAAAACATTTCTTCTAAATTATCCCATCCAAGTCAATCTGAAGGAGGCAGAATAATCCAACATCCACAAAGCATCATGAAACAAGCTTTGAACAGTACTCATATCAGGAAGAAAAGATCCTAACCCAAGAATAGGAGGATTTTTGCTCGAACGAGCTCTGGCAGAGGATCAGGATCCACCACATGCAGCATCCACTTTGACTGCTCCAGGAAATCACAGAACAAATACAAGAGCAGGTGAGAATCAGTTGGCAGCTCAAGAGTCCAACTGTGCTTTTTATCATATACCTCTCCACTTCCAAGGTATTCATAATTCTTCAAATAGGGTCCTTCAGCAAGTTCTGTGAAACTCCCCAGGAAGAAGCCGAGTTTACATTAGATTACGGAGGCGAAGGATAACTCATGGAAAGTGTGGTCTTCTTTCTATCTCTAGGAGTGATCCAAGAAACCTATTGGCATGAGGCTTGTAGTTAATTAAGGTTAATCAATCTATCTTAAATAGTCAAATCCTTAAATGGTCTTCTTTCTATCCTTGTTCATAACCCTAAGACAACATCACATGCCCGCATAAGGTACATAGTGAAAAATCAAGAAACCAACTCAATTATCATGAAATTCCAAGTGACAGAATTCCAATCAGGCATTTCGTAGAACACGTGGAGAGCAAGGAGCAAAGAGCCACAAGCAACATACATATTAAGCAAGGCAGTTTGAACATAGACATGGAAATGGAAACCGAGTTTGTGAGTGAGGGCATGGATTTGGTTACCTGGGTTGTTGGATTTTAAGGTAATGGAGGCGTGGAGAAGAAAAGAGTAGGTGAAGGAGTCGAAGGAAAGGGGAAAATGTTGGAGGTGTTTGTAGAAAGTGAAAGCTTCCCGAGGGAAGGGGCCAAAGGAAGAGCAACGAAGCAAAGTGTTGAAGAGGAGAAGAAGGGCATTTGAAATGGAGTGATGGAGGAGAAAGCCAGAGGTGAGAATGTGAGAGTGGATTTGTTGGGTGGCTGAGCGACTAGTTGGGTTTTTTACCAAGATAGAGGCCAAGTGCCCTGGTTGCTTGATCTGGTTGGTGTTGAAGACAATGAAGAAGGTGAAGAAAAACAAAGGGCTTGAGCTCAAATTCATCCTCACCATCAGGCACGACCCATGATTCAGAAGGATGGGTTCTCTTCTGGTAGAATGAGAACTTGGCGGGAAATGTCAGCTAATTTCTATTGGAAAAAAAAAAAAAAAAAAAAAAACTAATTTCTGACGCATGAGTTTAGCTAGCAACCTCTTAAAGAGTTTCCACCGGTTGCCCCAAGCCAGGACAGGACAGGACAGGGCCCAAGCCCAGGTGACGCCTTTCAGCTGGGCAAACTTGTCAGGGCAAGTTGTGGATCCCACGAAATCAGGCCAGCCCACAAGCAAAACAAGCTCTTGTTTTAGCTTGAGTTTATTAACGTCAGCAACAACAAAAAATAAAAAAAATATATTAAAAAAAACTAAAATTTTCAGAATTTTTTAAAAACAAATACTTAGTCATAATTTTCACTTTCCATACTAAAACTCTATACAAATTCATCTATACCACAAGCCTTTTGCAAGGGCTGCCACTATTCACATGAAGAGTAACAGCCCTTGCCTTCCCTTGTACTTTGCCATGGCAAATGAGTGGAAGTGCTCTTAGCCTTGTTTGGCTAATGGGAAATGAGGCTTGGGGGTAGGAAATTAATTGCTTTTTCATATTTGATAAGTCCAAACATGGGAAATCGTTGCTTTGCAGATTCGAAAGTATGAGGGAAAGTGAAGCCCTCCTCCCCCTTGGATTTTGTTTTCCTCCTCATAGGAAAGTTTGGGGAAATGAGCCAACATTAAATACAGATTTTTCATGACCATATTGTCCCCATTAACAATTTAGAATTACAATATAACATTAAATGCATTCTTTTTTTATTTGATTTTATATGGGTATAATTAGAAAATTAAACAAACTTTTTTTACATTCCTACACAAACCAAACATGTGAAAGGAAATAAAGTGATATTTCTTGATTACTTTCTCAGGATTACCAAACATGGGAAATGAATCTTCATTTCTCATTTCCTAATCCGTTATGTGAACCAAACGGAGTCTTAAGGACCTCGTTTCGTTTGCGGAATGAATCTTGGTCCCTGAAGGATGAGAATGAAAGACTCCTATTTTGGAAATGCTAAAATGAAATTTTTTTTTTTCGTTTGCGATATATTGCATTCATAGATCAAGCACAAAGGCCGTTAGCCGAAAAGGCCAATACATAAATTAAAATTTCTTCTCCTTTGATTATTGCTTATATTCAAAATTTCTTCCCTTTTCGACTAGTACTCTTCTTAGCTTTGTCAACTTCTTTCTCAAAAACTTCTAAAGCGGATGTCTTCAAATTTGTGAATCAAATTGAAGCCTAGCTGGTTGTATTGGTTTAAACTGGAATTAGATTCAAAGGGGTTTCAGTTTGTACTAATTTCTTGATTTCCAAACATAAATACAAGGGATACGAGTGCAAAGAAATAGCAACGATCTCATTCCTTGTATGAAAGTTTATAATAATTCCATTTCATAATTTCATTACTCTTAATTTAGTGATATTTTTCTTATCAATGTTGAAAGGATTTTCAGATTTTAAATTTGTCTCGTTGATAAAGAATTATACTTATTAGGAGTAGCAGCATGATCATGATAGATGCAGCCCGGTGTAGCGTAGATACACATTGATAAATATGTATATGTTTTGTGTGTACAAATTATAGTAGTGGAACGTCTTCTGCCGTACATATTTTTGTGGCCAACCAGTAAGGGAGGCTAGCACCAGAAGAATGGCCAAAGAGTGGTCACAGATGCTCTATTATTTATTGCATGTATAATGAGATATTTAAACCTGAGGGGTCCAAAGCCTCTCATGGGTCTGCATCATCATAAATGAAACAAGTTGATGAGTGATCTGCAATGAAAAGTCAGCAACAACAAAAAAAGCCAAGCAGCTACAACATTCTACAAGTTCACAAAGTAGAATGACTTGTAGTATAAGAGATTTTTTAAGCTCGACCAACATTGTTGGTTGACTCCGTAACAAAGTAAGTTTTTGAGTCTAATGATTGTCTAGTATGATTCCAATCTTTGATTGTACAAATTTAAGATCTTCAAACTTGTTCGTTCCGGCTTCGTTGTTGATTTGCAAAATGAGGTGTAGTTGCAAGTATATAGGTTTACCTCTTCGCATGAAGTCATGAGGAAAGGTGCTAATTTACCTTTAATTTCAATCATTGAGTTCGAATGTTTAGAAAAGTCCTCAACAAACTGTACTCCTCTTTTTTGGGTCAAACCCAACATTATCCCTAGCCCCTTCTCTCTCTATTTTGGGTGTGGTGTGGCTTTCCCTTCCTGTTCAGTTACCAAAAGGAGGGAACCATACACAATCAATCGGTAGCAAAGTCACCCTTTCAACTGAAGTATATAACAATATGCCAATGGGTCCACCACGTGGTGGTGGGTTGTCTTTCCTCCCAATATAACCAAAAAAAGTATATAACAATATGGATGGATCCTGAGGAGGATTCAATGAACGAACGAGACCTGCAGATGCCATTCACTGAATAAAGGGCACCCTTGAAGAGTCAGTACATGAGCGTCTGAGACATGATTGTGCCCTTTTCCTTCTTAAACCATTGAACTGGATTTTTCATAATGTGACCACTCAATAGTGCAACTCAATGCTCGTAGCCGCCTATTTTTTAGGTCGTTTCTTAAGGTTTTTCTTGTGAAACATTAGCTAAATCGATAATACAACATGTATTAAAAGGAAATCATTTTGTTGGTAATCAATTCACTAAACAACGAGGACGATTCAAATCATTAGAAGACATGTTGATGCTCGCACTTCCTTCACTTTCATATTCTTCCATTCTTATAACAAACAATTGACACTACTTTATCATGTCAATCATAAAATACAGCATTAAAAATATACAAAAAATGTACATCAGCAAGCATAGATCAGACATGACACATCTTATATTGAATGGAAAAAGGACGCAGTAGGAATTTACAGATTTGGCATCCGAACTCCGATTGAGGTGTATGATACCTTTCTGAAAAGGGAACGATGCAACGAGTCAAACTCACAACTTTGTTGTGATATATGGTGGATTTTGGGCTTTTGAGATCGTTTAGGCTTCCAAAACAGCATTTAAAAGCTGAAATTTTTGGACTTTCGTTTTTTTAATGTTCATCTATATTTGTCTCAGTTTTTTTGTTCTATTATAGAAAGGTTGTCAATTATTTCAATTTTCTATCTAGTCGTATATAGATATTTCAGAAGAAAAACAAGTAGTAACAAGCATAAACCCTAGTAAACAAGCATAAACCTAATAACAAGAAAAACATGATGAAGAAAAAATCATGGAAAAAGAAAACCCAACGAGGTATTGATCCAAGAAAAAATAGGGAGCATACCTTCACAGATGGAGGAAGGAAGCTGTTCGTCTTCGCAAAGAAAAAAGCTAGGGCAAGAGAAAAACGTCTTATGAAATACTTGAGAGGGAGGTTGGATTTATTTTGGTCTTTGTTATTTATAACTCTCCCCTTAAAACCTACTAAAATTTATCACTTAATGAAATCCTTACAAATATATGACATTTCGAATACACCTAAATTTAATTCAACTTTTTTATAATCCTAATTGAATACACCCATATTTGAATGGACTTTTTAAAAGTTCATATAAGTCCGAATTAAATACATCCAGACTTGAAAAACCTCTTTTAAAGTTTGTATAAATCTAAATTGAATACACCCAGATTTTTAAAATCTTTTTAAATGCTTTATAATCCTAATTGAATACACCTCCTAAATGAATAGGAATTTGCGGAGCCTGATGCTTCCAATTACATAACTGTTGATGCCTTGTAAATTTTTATCAGTCCACTTGATGACCAGCTTAGCATTTCTCTCGTGAAGTGATTGAGAGAAAGTGTTTTTAACTCCATGCATCAAATGCTGCTTTAGCTGCTTTTTGTGTTTGTGGTTCAAGTTGCTGTGTCTTTAAGCTGTATGATTTGACTATAAATTGGGGGGGCCAGCATTTGCTGCGGCGGATAATGATGCATTTTAGAGTTTTGCCGACCTGACAAGATACCCCCGACACTAGCTAGCATAGGCCTCCTTTTAGCTCCTGTCTTATATATGGAACGGCTGACGTTCCGCAAATGACCTCATAATTAAAAGGAATTTTATTTTCTTATAATTATTAGTTCCATGAAAATATATGTAACATGTAAATTTTGTGTACTGGTTTATTGGGGCTGATATGCTTGTGGCTGAGTCTTTACTTCATGGAAATATATATATATATATATATGGCTGGAGACAGTCTGGATAAGTACACATAGAATATTCAAAGCCATGATGGGTTACTACAAAATACCTCTTTCGTAGAGCAAAACCAAATCATAGATGGAAGGAGAGTAAAGCATTGAGAGGTTCGCTACGCAGGAGAGATGGCGCCGTCGTCGATCATGACCCTGTTGGGGGGGGGGGGGGGGGGCTGGGACGCCAGCATCATCTCTTCTGCATAGGAAACCTTGCATATGCACGAAAACCACTACCGTGGCAAACAATGGCAACCAGAAGTTTTAGTTTTGGTGAAAATGGGGTTCAATTTTCTCTGTCTTGGCAAAATACTAAGAGCACAGCAAACTTAGTACACTTCAAAAGAGTAGTATTTTCATTTTGTTCTGATCCTTACAGTTTGCTGTTTACTCTTCGTTTTGCAGGTGCAAAATGCCTGCATTTTCAGCTCATATATGTCTCTGGTGCAAGTTCTCTCGGTTTCTTCTGTGCCAAGCTTAGACTTTCATGGCATGATATTTTTCCCCGAGAAAAGCATAAGAAGGAGCCCACACTTCCAAGCTTACAAGCATCTAAACAACTAGCTGCATAAAACCTGGTTACCGATGTCTCTATTTTATTTTGTTTGTTTGTTTTTTGTTTTCATAACAATAAAGAATGTCATCTCATATAAAACATTCCTTGATAGTGGATAACTCATCCAAATTATTGTAACATTACATGTACTCTCTTGGAAATGAAGTGTTTTTACCTAAAATTCATTTTGATTGTTAATTTGTTGGTCTAAGATTCAACTGAGTCAGGCATACTAGAAAGCTAGATCCAGGTAATGTTCTGTTTTTGCTTCTATGTATGCTTAGCCAAGATTCATCCATATTTTAACACATAAATCAGTTATAATACTATACCCTAAAGTAAAACTTTTGTCGCCCACTTAGCTATAGGACATAGATTGGTCATACCACGTGACAGTGTTCCATTACCACGCTATAAACTTTCAATGTATGTTCAATCGAGACAGTGTTTTATAAGTAGACATTATCCATCAAAATGATACTGTTTGCGTTAAGATGTTGAAGCAATAATCTATTCTTGTAAAACGCTAATTTTCTTCGACAATAACCCAGGACACGTGAACAATTTTGGTCAAGTGGTTTGAGCTTCCGACAGTTTTGCCTTCCATCTGGAGAGCATAAATATAATCGTCTCCTCACAAAGAATTTAGATCATACATTTCACATCTGACGGCTCCAAAAATATTTTATAATCCAAAGAAACTTTCCAATTGTCAGACTAAGACTGATTAAAACCATCCCCTCCTAGCTCAACTTTAAAAAACACACTCCTACCACAAAGAAGCACTGTGGAGCTTCAATAACCGTGTAGAACAAACAAGAACTCATTTCTCCTGCTTAACAACAATCCATGATATCCTCCTACCGTCCCCAGTATCCCAAAAATTTTAGAAAAAGACCACTCTACTTTGTATGAAAACAAAGAAAATCAGATGCCAGATAGAATTCCTATTCCTATTATTGCGCATATATATATAAATGTATGCACGTATGTATTCCGCAACCGATTATATGATCTTCAAACCACGTACTGGCCAAATGATTCAAAGGAAAATAGACATTCACTACAATAAGTTCATACTCGTTGGATGCTGCAACACCAAATTTAAGAAAACGATGGGTATTATAGCTAAAATGTTTCTCAAAAGCCAACCAGCTATATTCAAGTCAACGCTGTTACAAATTCTTGGTTCCAATAACTGTAGAAACACATTAAAGTTCATCTTAGCTCCTAGTTGGCTGTTTCATGTTCAGAAGCCGTGCCTCTATTCAACTACCATGATCCTTCAGCACCCAATGTTGGATTTTCAAAAGCAGAGAAACCCCAGAAAGTCTTCAGTGAGTAGGGCTGAGAGATGGTTACACCTTCTTCAGTGATTTTGGAAATCTGCAATTTCAAAGTTTAAAGTGTGTCATCTTACAAGGAAGTGCCAATCCATGTTCAAGCAAAACAATACACTCCACTCTTACAATGCACAAAATTATCAAGATCCTTAAACTCCGATTGTTGGATTTATCTTTTTGGCCTTGCAACTACTATGCCAATTCCAAACTATTAGTTTCACTTTTAAAAACAAAAATAATATCTCATTGCAGTTATCTGATGTGTGCAAATGTGCAATATCACTTTACTAACAGAACTTTCTAGAAATAAGTGTTTTCACTTTACTAGCAAAGGAGGCAAAACGGAGGAAATTGTTTCACACCAAACTAAATCCACAAACATATGCCACAAACCTTCAGCTCCTCTTCAGAGACGAAGGTGGTGTTTAAAATCATGTGATGTTCATAACCAGACAATATCTAGCATTAAGCATATCCAAAGATCGAAAACAATTTCCCTCTTAAATGACCCATCATCACCTAAATCCTTCCTTTTATAAGTATGACCAATAGAAACAATGAGTAAATTCTACCAAGCAACTCATTGTACAATGTGATTTCTGATTTGCATAAAATATATACAGAACTGATGTTAGAAAACTTGTTGGGTAGAAATAGGAAAATATTCCTACAGAAAATTGAAATCAAAACCATACAATCATGTTCACTAGCATAATACTTTTCCTTTCCTTTCCTCTGTCTCCACTTTAAACACTTTCCGGAGCTAAAGCCCAATTAATAGTCCAGTAAATAACTAGCACTTCACCAGTGAAAGGGAATTACAAAACTTATCAGGCTCATGAGAGTTTCTTACATGACAAACTAGTAAGATCAAGAGTGACAAAAGTTTAGTGAAACCCTATTTGAACATGTGTATGTGTGTGTGTGTGTGAGAGAGAGAGAGAGAGAGAGAGAGGTTACAAACACAGAAAAACAAAACACTTCAAATATATTTAAAAAGGTTTACCAGGTTTCATATTTAAAAAGGTTTATAAATGTTGAAGACAATTAAAGATAACAGATAGGTGAATTATATGGCAGATCAAAAAAAAAAAAAAAAAAAAGATAGATAGATAAGAAGGCCCTCAGTAATTGCTAGTCAAATCATCATTTCTTACAAGCCTTAATATTATGGAATCGATAGCTTATAGCACTGTTATTATTATAGAATGACAGAAGATAGACTAAATAAGATTAATTAATTACTATACCTGAAGCTTGTTGACAGCAGACCGATCTCGATAGAGAAGGACACGCATGCATTTCTCCAGTAGCTTTACACCCTCTTCAAAAGTCAAGTTCTCATGCCATTCATCACGAAGAATAGGCCGTGCAAGGTGATTTCCAAATCCTGTAGCTACATGATTGTCCTCAAAATTTACACCTATCATGCTAACCTGGATAGGGATAAAAGAATATGACAAGTAACTAAGTCAGCTCATTCAGAAACTTTATTCTTGAATAAATAAATAATCAGCTTTCCTAATTGCACACAGCATGCTACAACGCGTTAAGGGAAGGATTATATGAGGCCTACCATGCCAAGGTACTTCTGTCCTTTTTTCACTCCACCAAGGACAAGAGAGTTCCACAGTGGATTGAACTTGTTACGCCTATTGTACATCACACGGGTCAAATAGTTGTGGACCTCTTTAGGTCCCAAAGAGTTGCCATCATCCCACATGTTGTCATATAGGCTACAACCATAAAACTCAAAATGAATAATCTTTTTAACTCCAATTGCAAATGATACCAAGAAGCATAATAAAAATCACAATGAAAGCATTAGAGAAGGTATCTTCTACATAATTTTTCTTGAGAACAATACTTACATGAGCTCATCAAGATAACGTAATAGCTCTTGAAAGTCACTTATTTCTCCACTTGCACCAAGAAGAGAATGCTTTCCAATAGACTTCATTCGTTCCACACTCTTGTATCGCAGGGTAGACCCATAAGAACCTATTAGTAAATGCATCATTTCATATTGTTACAAACCTAAACAGAAACATGAAAAGGAACATACATGGGTGTCTAACTTTTGCAACGTAAAGTGATGGACTTTAACCTTTATGTCAAAAAATAATTAAAATTTGAAACACAATCTAAATTGGATTGGCATCTAACCTCCCATATCAGCAGCCATCAAAATTCCATCTTTGTACTTCAGAGCCACCACAGATGTACCGGTTACATATGGGTACCTTCAAAAAATTATATTTTAAAAAAAGAATTAAAGGATTGAAATGTCATATGGAAAGCAAAATCCCCAAAACCCCAAATACCATAAGGTCTACACATACCAAAAATACCCATCATAAATTTAACAATAAAAATGAGAAAAGCGAGAAAGTGTGAGAATAGAATACAGGGTTCTCTGAGAAGCTTCAGGGTTGCACAGTAGGCCAGGTTTGGCTTGGTTCGACTCCATTAACTGCTCAAAAAAATCACAAATTCAAAATCAAAGTAATGAAACAAAAATCTGGGTTGTGGAAATCAGATAGAGAGTGGAAACTCACTCGTTTTTGTTCTCTAAATGTTGAGGTAACAATTATGGAAAGCAACACCTATTAATTTCGCTTGAAGGGAACGAATCACACGGAACTGATAAAATCCACAAACCAGAAGCCTAATAACATAAACAGTTGAGAAAAAACACCATAAACAAATGTCAAGCACCAACCAGATCAGATCTTCATGTAGCAGATACAATATTGTACTCGACCACCAAACAATAATACAAATCAAACGAACAAATTATGATGTGGGTGTGGGTGAATTGAGTATTTGGGTAATTTAGCAGAAGCGAAAACAACGGAAAAACAGAATATAGGTGGTAAAAGAGTTTTGGCTTCACACAGTCTCCAATCTCTGGAAAGTAAACTTTTTCTTAATATCTCAAATCTCAACTCTATAATGAATTACATAGACTGGGTATTTATAATAATCTAACCCTAGAGTGAAAAGAAAAATTAAACTTATTCTGGGAAAGAAATCCTAATCCAAATAAAATAGGGTTCACTTAGAAATCCTACTAAAATCTGGAAAAACTAAAAATTCTAATGAAATCTGGAAAACTTAGAGAACCTAGGAACGAACAAATAAATTAGGAAACTAATTAATAATTCCCTCTTCCATCTCTTTTGTTTGTAAACCCTAATGGGTTTGACAGAGATGTCCTCATCAGATTATCTTTCATAAAAATTTGGAAAGACTGAATGTAAATTTGAGAACCCATTTCATCAATTATCAAACATCGTTACTTACGATTCCGAAAAATTCCGGAAAATTTTGGAACTTTCCCATTCCGAAGTTTTGAATTCTTCAGAACATAATCATGCTTTCTCTTTCTTTCTCAAATCCCAGACCCAAAAATCGAACACGCCACTGCTGCTTCCTTTCTCTTTTTGCCTTCTTCTGTGAGACCCACTCTGACGCCAACGCCATAGCCTCCACCATAGTCAAACCCACCACAGCCTCCATCCACCATCCCTCCACCTAATAACTCAGCATTTTCACACCATATGAATTCAAGATCTCAAAAGACAGAGCACAAGCATCACTGTCAAACAGAACACAATTAAACCCAATCACTCGACCCGAGCCAAAGCTAGAAAAACAAAAAACAAAAGGGTGCGGCGGCTACAAATGGAAAAAAAATAAAAATAAAAAGATGTGTTACTCAGGGTCAAGAACGTGAGTATTGAAAGAGAGAGAGGGGAAAAATAAACAAATGAAATGAGGGTAAGTGGGAAATTGAGAAATTAAATAAAGAAAAGAAAGAGGGAGAGATAAGTGGGAGATGGAGCGTTTTGTTTTTTTCACTTTTATTTATTTTTTTAAAATTTCTGATAAAAAAAAGGTTTTAAATTTTAAGTAAATTTAAGTTGGACTTTTGAATTATTTTATTTTATTTTTTTTTCAATATTGTGCAAATTTTGGCATATATGGATTTAGAATCTCTTCGTCCAAATGAAGCACTTCCACCAGTTGACTCTTGCCATGGCAAGATTAGCCCTAGGGCAGGCACTATTCACGTGAATAGTGGCTGCCCTAGCCCCCTCCAGCAAAATGTGTTTCCAGCAGTTGGGGCTTGCCATGGCAATTACTATTCATTTTTTTGTTTTTTTCACAATTTTGTTTACTTAAACAATTAATTTGGATAATATTTTCGGATAAGATTTTTGGGTTCCTACGTGTCAATACTATTCATATCGGATAAGATTTTCAGTTTCAAATTTCAGATAAATTTCAGATAAATTTCAAATTTCAGATACATTTCAAAATTCAAATTTCAGATAAATTCAAAATGTCAAATTTCAGATACATTTCGGAATTCAAATTTCAGATAAGTTTGAAATTTGAAATTTCATTTGAATTTCAAATTTCAGATAAGATTTTCACCCTCTAAGATTGCGCCGCGTGTCATATCTATCTGTGTACATTTTTCTATAAATTCAGAGGTTCAGCTCATACCTCCCACACCAGTTCTTCTCTACATTTCCATTTCTCAAATTTTAGATTTCATTCTCCATTCTCAATGGCAAACATGGAAGAGGTTTTGGAGAGGCAAGAGCGAGAAACTAGAGAAAGAATGCGTAGACGAGCTGCAAACAAAAGGGCGCAGAGAGAACTAGATGAGTAACTTGGCATAGCAGTTGCTTTGCTGGAGGAAGAAAAGCAGGCTCGCCGTGGTTCACGAGAAGGCCGTCGCCCAAATGTGGACAGACATAGACATTCCCAGGGTAAGAATCTTATGGAAGATTATTTTATCCCACAATCTCTGTACTCTGATGTTCATTTTCGAGGGAGATATAGAATGCAACCCCATTTGTTCAATAAAATCATGCATGATATTTGCAATTATGATGAATATTTTGTTCAAAAGAGAAATTGTGCTGGAAATTTGGGACTTCTTCCAGAGCAGAAGTTCACAGCTGTGATACGAATGTTGGCGTATGGGTCATCTGCTGATCAGGTGGATGAGATTGCTCGGATGGGGAAGTCCACTATTTTGGAGAGCTTGGTGCGATTTTGTGATGCAGTGGAAACTCTGTACACCAGAGACTACCTCCGCAAACCTACGCCCAGGGACCTGCAAAGGCTTCTCCAAAAAGTTGAGTCTCGAGGATTCCCTGGCATGATTGGTAGCATTGACTGCATGCACTGGCAGTGGAAAAATTGTCCAACTGCTTGGCAAGGGGACTACGGAAATAGAAAAGGGCAGAAAAGTATCATCCTGGAAGCAGTTGCTGGTTTTGATACATGGGTTTGGCATGCCTTCTTCGAAGTTGCCGGATCTCAAAACGATTTGAATGTCCTAGGTCAATCCCCGGTGTTCAATGATGTTTTGAGAGGTGAAGCCCCAAATATCACATATGAAATTAACAATACCATCTACCAGACCGGGTATTATCTAGCTGATGGCATATACCCGAGGTGGACAACATTTGTGAAAACAATTCCACATCCCCGATCCCATAAGGAAAATTTTTTTGCTCGCTATCAAGAGGGGTACAGAAAAGATGTTGAGAGGTGCTTTGGTATCCTTCAAGCTCGGTGGGCTATTAGCTATTATCAGGGGCGCGGCACGTCTATTTGACGAGGAGGTGCTTAGGAGTATAATGATGACTTGTATCATCCTCCATAACATGATTGTGGAAGATGAATATGATTACGATGCTGATGACGTGTATGAACCAAATCCCATGGACACGGCCCTAACACGAATTTATGAAAAACCAGTGGGGCCAAATGGAGAAGCAGTGCAGCATGAACCGTTGGTTAGAGACGGTAGTTTCATGCCTCGTATGATTGATCGCTACACGGAGATGCAATCGTCGTATATTCATGAACACCGTCAAGTTGACTTGATGGAGCATTTATGGGCGGTGAAAGGCAATGAAGGAAATGAAGGTGAATAAAGTGAAGTGAAGAAGTTGTTTTTATTTTATTATGTTTATGTTGTATGTTGTTTATTTTTTGTTGTGAGTGGGGTTGTTTATGTTTTATGCTTTGGTTGTGGGTTGTTTATGTTTTATGCTTTGGTTGTGGGTTGTTTATGTTTTATGCTTTGGTTGTGGGTTGTTTATTTTTTATGCTTTGGTTGTGGTTTGTTTTTTATGTATGGAATGTTTTGAATAAAAAGGATTTTTGTTGAATATTTTCTTTATTGACTAAAAGAAAAGCAATACAACTAATAATAAAATAAAATACATGAATTAAACAAAACAAAAAATACAATGAAATGAAAGGTACATGAATTAAAGAAAACAAAAAATACAATGAAATCAAAGGTACATGAATTAAAGAAAACAAAAAATACAATGAAATCAAAGGCAAGTAAACTAAGACATGAAAGGCAAACAAACTAGTTTAATGGTTTCCATCATTTAACCAATCCGTATTGCTAGGTCCGTCGTCACGAAAAAGTCTTCGTCTCATAATATCCCTTCGTTCTAGCTTCCAATATTGTTTAGTTTCAGGGGACATATGGCTTGTATCCATGGCCATGGTTTCCCGATCTTTTTTTTCAATGTTTTGTTCGCGTACATACTCCCTTTCTTTGCGCACATACTCCCTTTCTTTTGCATATTCTACTTGAATAGCCATATCGTGCTCTTGTTGTTTCAAGTCCATTTCAATTCTCATGGCTTGGTGCTTTGAAAGTTCCTCCAAAAATTGAGATGCATTCTTGCTAGAATTACTCCCTCTCTTCGCCTTCGCCGCCTTCCTCCCAATAGGCCTTGGCTCATTTTCAATTGGTGAGTCTAGATTCATCGGGGAATCCATAGGTGAATCCGATGCCGGAGTCTCACGAAGTGGAGTCTCGTTCAAGACTACCGTCGGACCGGTTGGAATAATTTGGAATCTCTTACAAGTCTTCACCACCTCCCAACAATGGGTATGGTTGAAACTTTTTTTCCCTTGGCCAGTAGCACCAAACCACATTTGTGCTTGTATAATCTATAAAAAAAAATGAAATGGAAATGCAAGAGAATTTTTAAAATATTGGCAATGCAACATGTAAAAAAAAAACTAATGGAAATTAAAGAATTAATAAAAAAATGCAACATGTATTAAAAAAAAATAGAGACATATTAACAAAATATATAAATTGCAAGAAACATTTAAATAAAAATTAATATGACATAGAAATTAATAGAAGAAAAATGACAAATAATTTACCTCATTGCTAAGATTTTCTCCGCTTCGTTGGTTGTCAATCGCTTTTGCTAAAGCATTTCTCCATTTCCCCAACTCTTTATTAAGAACTTTCCACCTACTGGATAATGCCATTTCTGTACGTGTAGAACCAATTGCCCTTTCACAAAATTCTTGATGAATTTTTTTCCACATATGAGAAAATTTAATCTCATTGCCCGTTATTGGACAATGACTAACTTGGACCCAAGCCTCACACAAGCTAACATCTTCCATCATGCTCCATGCCCCTCCATTTTCATTAGAAGAACCCATAATATGCTAGAAAAAAATTACAACTTCAAAGTGAAAAAATATTGAATAGAAAGTGAATAAAATTTGAGGAGAAAGTGAACAATAGTAGAAGGAGAAGAAAATATATGAGGAGTTGGTGTTAAAAGTGAAGAGTATTGGTTGGTATTTATACACAAAAAATTCTGTAATTTTTGTGTATTTTTTTAAAACAAATTCGATTTTTTTTCAATTTTTTTTGGCAGAAAAATTGGCTGCCGTCGGATTGAAGGAAAAATTCCAATCGGAGCGACCAGAGGCCGCCACGTGTCAAAGAGCCGTTGGCGGCACTGCAGCGCTGAGTTGAAATTTTTTTTAACGTTGGCGCGTGCAATGCACGCACCAACGGTAAAAAAAAATTCGAATCTTCAGGGCTGACGCCATGCTGGCGTCAGCTATTTTGTCCTGGACTTCGGGCGCGACCTCGGGCCGATTTCGCCTTCGGGCCTGCCCGTTTTGGTGGGCCCCACGCTCGCCCGGGCTGACTCTGGCCTGCTGGACTTGATTTTTTCGCCCAAACCCCCCCAGCCCGAGTCCACTTCTGCTGCTGGACTTGCTCTAAGAGGGTGTACATATAACACGTGGTGGAAATATGAATGGGAGGTTGAGTTGTGTACATGATGGAAATTTTAAAAATAACATAATGGATTAAAAGTTTTCAAAAGGAACTAATACTATTTGTTCATTCAATATCTTAATATGTTAGTCTTGCTCTATACAATTGGAATACTATAAGAGATTTCCTATTTCAACCCTAAATTTCTTTTTGTTCACCCTATGTTCTAAGTTCATACCAACTTCTAATTTAAATTTTCACAATTTCTAAGAAAACCCCACTATCTTCCCAAACTACCCTTAAATACACCCCAAGTTGAAAAAAGAAGAGAGTTTTTCTATTTAAACCCCAGACTTTTCTTTGTTCACCTTAATACTTAAATCATTAAACAATATTTGTAGTATACATGAGATTTTGTTGTTTTCACAAGGTTCTTTTTATCATGTGATTAGATCATATGGGAAATTGTAGCTTGTTTAGTTTTGCTTTATGATGATAGTGAAAACCAATGAACACAACATTAGCAATAGGACTATGTATCTGTACGAACATGGTTCCTGTTCCCTTCATCATACTTTGCTTGAAGAGATTTGCATATTTCCTTGCTGGAAAGAACAAGGCCGCAGCTCAGTTCCTTGACATGCTGTTTGTGAGAGCCAAAGAGGAAGTTGGCCCTGTTGATGCTCAAAATGGCCCGGCCAATAGTGAGTCCAACTTAGTGATTAGGTATGCGGGGTCTTCAGCAGGGAAGAGAGCTGAGGCCCTTGATGAAATATAGGTTGATGGGAAACCTGCAGAAGACAAAGTGGGAGAAGCAATCGTTAAGCTCACCGGTGTGGTGCTGGCCGAAGGCTCTCCGATGCTAAGTCAGTTACAAGTAGTAATTCTGGCAGAGTAACAGTAAAAGTGGGAGAATAGTTGTCCTTTTTACCTGGGTAATGTTCCCTATTTATAGGGAAGTGAAAGTAGGAGCTTTGCACAAAGTTCCAATGTGGGACTTTGTGTAAGCCGTTGTGGTGGCGACACGTGTCCTGGAGATTAGGTTTGGCAGCTGGGAGCTTCGGTAGGTGTCTGGCACCTCGGAAGTGTGTCTTCCTTCGGCACAGGAGAAGGCGTGGCTGCCTTGGTGCTAGTCACTTTGGTGCTGGGTCTGCTCGGTTCATTATGGTGTAAACAGTAGTCCCCCAAGTTCGCGATGGAAAAGTAACTTCTGGGTTGGGA
Organism: Prunus persica; assembly: GCF_000346465.2. Taxonomy (NCBI): domain Eukaryota; kingdom Viridiplantae; phylum Streptophyta; class Magnoliopsida; order Rosales; family Rosaceae; genus Prunus; species Prunus persica. The sequence goes on from NC_034014.1 coordinate 6,723,991, forward strand.
ACTTGTGAGTTTTGTAATTGTAACCGAGCATTCCAGCTTCGTTGGGAGTCGTAGGGCACTCCCTAGTCCCCCAAGTTGACAAGCTAGGAGTTGCGTCAACACATGGTAGCTGGGTACCTGGGTACTTGGGCATGTTGCAGATAAGATGGGAGCTGGGTCAGTAGGGGAGCCAGACCTTCGAAGGAGCCAGGTCTTGTGGAAAATTTCGGAGACTCCAATTCTTCCATGGCTCTTGCCGTTCGGCAAGGGTCTAGCTCCCTTTTTTGTTTTTTTTTTGTTTTGTTTTTTTTTTTGTGAATGGCCGGGCCATTTGGAAATTTTGGACTCTCCATAGTTCCTCCATGGCCCTTGCCGTTCGGCAAGGGTCTGGCCAAAATTTTTTTTTTTTAGTGTGGGGCTTGAAGGCTTTCTTGGATTGGGCCTTCGGCAAGTAAGAAGGGCTTGAGGTGGGCTTCGGCAAGTAGGGTTTTGGAGGAGGGGGAGTATAAAAATTGGGGATTAGCCATCATGCCGTTCAGCAAGTTCCATTCGGCACCTGGGAGTAGAACAAAATTCTTGGAAATTTCATCTTGCCGTTCGGCAAGTCTTGGCAAAGCTACTTCGGCAAGTCTTGGCAAAGCTACTTCGGCAAGGCTACTTCGGCAATCTAGGTAGGTGTTTTTGCGAAGCGTTCCATTTCCATTGCTGCGAGCACATCGAGTGTTGCTAGCCCTTGCTGTTCGGCAAGGGTGATTCTCGTGGGCTGAGGTATTTTGGCTTTGGCAAAGGGAGCTGGGCAGCTGGTGCAAGATTGGATATTGTTCCAAAAATTCCAAGTGGCTAGCCCTTGCCGTTCGGCAGGTCTTGGCCACAGCTGGCTTTGTTGTTGATCTAAGCTTTGGGCAAGGCGTCGGGGTGGTGCTTCGGCAGCTGGGTTGTCCTTCGGCAGGAAGTGCTTCGGCAGGAAGTTTTGGTGAGCACGGCAGTGGTTTCGAAGGGCGCTAGGGCAGTTTGCTTCGGCTGGGCAGGTTCGGCAATTTTTGGAGCTCGACGAGTGGAGCTAGGCCGTGAGGGGTGGATTTGCAGGGATAGAGAGATCTTGTGGTGTTCAGCGAATTGTGGTGTTCAGCGAATTGTGGTGTTCAGCGAGAGTGTCTTGGTAAGAACCAATTTTGGCTTGTGACCTTTAAATTGCTGCTTTTGTCTTCGGCAGTCTTGAGCTTTGAATTGAAGCTGGGCTTTGTAAAGGTAGGGAGGATTAAGTTTGTGAGCCTCCCAAATGTCTTTCATGGGCCTTGCCGTTCGGCAAGGCCAATCTGAGGTGTGAATGTGATGGACTTGATGTGCCTTGTTTGTTGTTGCTTTGAGTAGGGTTTACAAATAGGTCGTTGAGCGCTGGGTCGTTACGTTGAAGCTGAGCTCGGGGCTTAGAGCCGGGGTCCTTGGGGGGGGAAGGGTTTGGCAGGGCCTTGGCGTGAGTCCGCCGTTCGGGGGCTTCTTGGTGTTGGGCTTGGGTGGGCAAGTTGAGAATTTGGTGAGGCTCCCCTTTGTTTACGCACGGGCCTTTCGTTCGGCAAGCCCAGCTATATGATGTTTTGAAATGGGACTTGGGTGCCTTGATCAAATTTGGGCTTAGGAAGTAGTCTAGCACATTTTGAATTAATGTGACCCTCCATTTTGTTTTTGCACGGGCCTTGCCGTTCGGCAAGGTCCCTAAATTTCTCCCGATTATTTTTTGTTTCTTGTTTGTATATTTGAAAATTGAATTTCAAATTGTGTGTAGGTACAAGGGATTTATGAGGGAATATGAAAGGGTGCTAGGGTTTGCTCGTTAAACGAGGCGTGGGTACCCTTAGTTGGCTATAAATAGGAACTTGGAGTGGTGAAGGCACCACACTTGAGGAGAAATTGTGAGAACTTGAGGAGGAGGAGAAAAGATTTCGGGCAAGGGTTTTGTGGTGGTGCTTGTGGCTGAGGCGATTTCCGGCAACCCCTTCGTGGTGGTGCAAACAAGGTTAGACCTCATTTCGCTTGATTTTTTGAATTGAAATGTCTTGCTTTGCATGAACATGTTGAAGGCTAGGAAGAACACAGTGAACATGAGCATGAACATGATGAACATGTTGAACATTTGTATGAACATGTTGGATTCTTGCCTGGATACCAAAGAACATGTAGATTTGCCAAAAAATTTTTGTTGTGGTTCGATCCTCCTTGCATGTGCATTAGTTCCTTTTTCTTGTTTTTTGCAAATTGTAGATGTCTGAAAGTTCTGATAGAGAAAGTCCTGACCCTCCTGCCTTTGGTGGGGATAACACTGAGAGTGAAGAGCCCAGCCAATATATTTGTCCTGAAAAGGAGAGTTCAGGGACAGAGGGTATGGTAGAAGGCATTATAGAAAGTAGGGTGATAGGGCGTGGGGCTGAGGGGGGTGAGCCATCAGTAGACTCTGGGTCGGCTGCATATAGGGAGATGCAGAGGAATTACATAGAGTTAGAGGCTATAGCGAACCGGGTTCTAGCCTTGCCTCATACGCAAGAGGTGGGTTCGAGTAACCAGGCATCACCATCAGGGTCCGTGGGTATAGCCGGGGCTTCAATTTCAGAGGGAGTAGACATTCGGGTTGGTGTCCCATTGCCGAGGCGGAATACGCTTACAGAACCGAAGTTGGCTCAGCTTCGAACAGACTTCAGTGTGCCAACCTATGTGGGATTGAGGTTACCTACTGCGGCTGATGTAGTCAGATATCCCGCGGATGGCTCCGTGATGATTTTCACGGATATGTATCGACACGGCCTTAGACTACCCTTTCATCCGTGGGTGCAGATGATGTTGGCTAAGTTGGGGTATGCGTCGGGGCAGTATAATCCCAACTTTTGGATTCTTCTTCATGGGGTGTACATCGCCTGGTGGTTGGCTGGGTTGGGGGAGCCAACGTTCGAGCAGTTCATGTACTTGTATTCTATTTCGAAGCAGCAGGGGAATTTTGGCTGGGTACAGGCGAATTGCCGAAAGGCGAAGGAGAGAGGCTATTTTATTAGGCACAAGCCAACTACACAAAAGTCCTGGAGGAACAGGTGGTGCATGGCTTATGGGAACTAGGAGAGTCCGCCAGGGAAGAGCGTTGTCCAACACATTCCTACCCACTTCCAGTCTATAGGTCCTTGGCCCCATCCCTTAAGACTGTTTGATGTTTGATAGTGTTTTGCTGTAGCTCTTGTTCTTGGTTCTCTATTTTGTCTGTGCCAGTATAAATGGCTAAGTAGTATCTAACCTTTGGTGCAGGTTCAGTGAAGTGGGGGCCTATCTCCAAGGAGCAGGAAGACGAGGTTGAGTGGGTGAGGGCGCAGCTGTCGGAGACCGAGCGCGAGTGCGAGAACCTAGTCACTCAGAAGAATTTGTTTGAGTCCGGACTCCTTCAAGGAAGTAAGTACCTGGGTCACATGTATGAGTTGTGTGCTGGGCCTTTTGTGGTTGTGACTAATGTAGTTGTGTTGTTTGTTTGGACAGTGGCTGGCATCATAAGGGGGAGCACGAAGGTGGCCGTAGACATTGATGAGGCCGAGATGCAGAAGCGGCTGAGGGAGTCTCGGGCCAAGAAAGCTGAGAAGAGTGCTGGAAAACGACCCAGGGATGATGATGAGGGTCGGGTCACGGACGTGCTGGGGAAAAGGAAAGCCTTGGAGGAGGCTCATCAGCATGTGATGGGGTCAGGGCTGAGACTTCCGCCCTTTGATCTGCAGGCACCGCCAAAGCTACCCTTCGGCATGGAGGACGTGTTCGCTGAAGGGGTAGAGAAGGTAGACTTCGGCAAGCTACGCCAGCAGAAGAAGGAGGTCAACCTGGCTATGCACCGGCAGGAGGTGCCTTTAGTGAACGTCTTCCTGGAAGGCGTGAAGAGCGACCCTGAGGCTCTGGCGAGGACTCCAGCTTCTTCCTTCATTGACCGGGCCCAAAAGACGATCCTCACCTCTGCCTATGTAAGTGCTTAGGCCCTTTTTGAATGTATTTGTGTTGGATTATTTTTGTGTGGATTGACTAACATGGTTTTTGTTTTGCAGGCCTTTGGCGAGATTACGTCAGCATGGCCAAGGCTGACAAGGAGATCCAGAGGCTGAAGAGGCGGGATGAGCTATCCAAGAGCAAAATGGCGGAGGCGCAGGAGGCCATCCGAGAGAAGAACGCCTTGCTGGTTCAAAAGGCGGCCCTGGCCAAGGAGGTGGAGGAGCTGAAGAGATCGAAGGCCGAGGAGGTGGCTGCTGCCCGAGTCGAGGCGATTGAGTCCTTCCGATCCTCAGAGGAGCTGAAGAGCTATATCATGGACCGACTGGTTGATGAGCAGCTTCACTGGGAAGATAGGTTGGTTAGGTTCAACCCCTCAGTGGAGATTAACTTTGACACCAGTGGCGAGCCTCCTGCACAGACCCCTCCTGCTGATGCTAGCGCCCCGACACCAGAGGCTGAGCCGGCCACTGAGGATGCCCCGTCGACCGAGTCTTGAAGGCGTTGCCTTCGTTATGTGTTATAGTGATTTTGTACTTTAGTGATTGTGTTGGAACACTGTTTATTTTGTTTATGTATGAACACTTGTCCTTGCCTGGAGCAAGGGTGTTTTTATTTATGATATGAGACTTGGTTTGATATCAATTGTGTTAGTAAAAATGATAACAATGTGAGTGCATGAGAATGAGCCGGAGTCAGGCATTTCATTGAAATAGATGCCGAAAGGCAGAAGGTACAAGTGGTCCAGGGTCTAGATACCTTACTTCTACCTTACAGTAAATAATCAAGACTAAAGTATTGTCCTAGGGTCTAGATATGTTTACTTGTAATAGTACTTGAGGTGGTCAGCATTCCACGGGTGAGGCAGCGTCTTGCCTGTGGAATCTCGAAGCTGATAAGTGCCGGGGCGGCAGATTTTGATAATCTCATAAGGGCATTCCCATGTAGGGCCGAGGGTACCTTCGTTGGGATTTTTGGTAGCCAAGGAAACTTTGCGCATGACCCAGTCCCCCATTTTGAAGGCACGGGGCTTGACTCAGGAGTCGTAATATTTGGCGATCCGTTGTTTGTACGCGACATTACGCATGCCCGATTGGTCCCGGAGCTCGTCAATGAAGTCGAGGTTGAGGGCCAACTGCTCGTCATTGGCCGTGGCATCGTAAGTGGAGGTTCGGTATGTGGGCTGGCTAATCTCTACCGGAGCCACGGCCTCGGTTCCAAATGATAGGGAGAACGGCGTTTCACCCGTGGATGTGCGGAAGGTGGTGCGGTAGGACCAGAGTACTTCTGGGAGTAGTTCTGGCCAGCAGCCCTTGGCTTTGTCAAGTTTTGTTTTGAGGGTCTTCTTGATAATTTTGTTCACGGCTTCGACCTGGCCATTGGACTGAGGATGGGCTGGGGAGGCGAAACACAGACGAATCTTGAGGTTGGAACAAAATTGTTTGAATTTGGCGTTGTCAAATTGCCGCCATTGTCGGTGACGATGGAGTTGGGGATGCCGAAGCGACATACAATGTTTTGCCACACAAAGGATTCGATGCGAGCCGCAGTGATGGTGGCCAAGGCCTCGGCCTCAGCCCACTTGGTGAAGTAGTCTACGGCCACAACTGCATACTTGACTTGGCATTTGCCCTCTGGCATAGGTCCAATGAGATCCAGTCCCCATTGGGCAAATGGCCAAGGGCTGACGATGGCAGTCAACGGTTCAGCCGGGAGTTGTGGAATGTTGGCAAATCGCTGACACTTATCGCATTTCTGGGTGAATTCCTGGGCGTCAGTATGGAGCGATGGCCAGAAGTATCCTTGGCGGATTGCCTTATGGGCCAGCGAGCGTGCGCCCGAGTGGTTACCGCATATGCCTTCATGGATTTCTCGGAGGACATAGTGACCCTCCTCTGGAGTCAGGCATCGGAGGTAAGGAAGGCTGAAACCCCGCTTGTATAAGGAGCCGTTAATGATCAGTTAACGGACAGAGCGATGGCGAACGCGTCGTGCTTCTGCCGGATTAGCCGGTAGTGTTTGGTTCTGTAAGAACTGGAGGATGGGGTCCATCCATGTAGGGCTGTGATCAATAGTGCAAATGAGTGGGGCTTGTGTGCTGGGCTGGGCCAAAAACTCGATGTGGATGTGGCAACCCATTCCTTGCTCCAAGGCTGATGCCAACCTGGCTAGTGCATCGGCATGGCTATTCTCGGAGCGCGGCACTTGCTTGATAGAGTGGGCATGGAAGGTCGCCAGCAAGTGCCGAGCGTGCTGGAGGTAGGCCGTCATAGAGGCATCCTTAGCCGTGAAGTCCTGGTTGACCTGGTGGACCACGAGTTGTGAATCGCTGAATATCTGAATTTGCCTGGCGTCCATCTCTTTGGCTAATCGAAGACCAGCTAAGAGTGCTTCATATTCGGCCTCATTGTTGGAGGCTTGGAATTTGAAGCGAAGGGCGTACTCGAGGGCAACCTTGTCTGGGGAGATGAGAACGAGGCCGGCCCCACAGCCCTGGGCATTAGAAGAGCCGTCTACGAATAAGGTCCACAGGGGCTGGGTTAGGTCGAGATTGCCTTCGGTGGGGGTTTGGTCCTGGCTGGGAGGGGGATTGGGTTCGGTTATGGGCTGGATAGCTGCCGAAGCAACGGCCTGTCCCCTTAGAGCCGGGCGGGGTTTGTAATGGATATCAAACTCGCCAAGTTCAATGGCCCACTTAACTAGCTTCCCAGAAGTTTCTGGCTTCTGCAACACCTGTCGGAGCGGTTGGTTGGTTAAGACATAGATGGTGTGAGCTTGGAAATATGGTCGGAGGCGTCTTGCCGAGACGACCAGGGCGAACGCCAATTTTTCGATGTCCGGGTACCGAACTTCGGCATCTTGCAATGCTTTACTAACATAATACACTGGGTGTTCCGCGTTATCTTTTGATCAGATGAGCACAGAGCTAACAGCCGAAGCTGAGATGAAGAGATAAATCACGAGGATGTCTCCGTGCTCAGGGGTTGACAATAAAGGGGCCCGGCCCATATACTCCTTGAGCTCGCTGAAAGCCGTGTCGCATTCAGCAGTCCAGGTGATGTTTCTTTTGGTGCCTTTAAGGGCCTTGAAGAATGGGGCGCAGCGGTCAGTGGCTTTGGAGATAAATCTGGTCAGGGCTGCGACACGCCCTGTCAGGCTTTGGATATCTTTGACCGTCTTAGGTACCGTCATGTTTAAGATGGCCTGGATCTTTTCTGGATTGGCCTCAATACCCCTCTGGCTGATCATGAAGCCCAGGAATTTGCCGGAAGCCACCCCGAATGCACATTTGGTGGGGTTAAGCCTCATTTTGTACTGCTTCAGGATGGTGAACATGGCAGAGAGGTTAGGGATGTGTTGGTCAGCTGTGCGACTCTTGACTAGCATGTCATCGACATAGACCTCCATGGTATTGCCAATCAGTGGGGCAAAGAGCTGATTCACCAGATGCTGATAAGTAGCCCCGGCGTTTTTGAGGCCAAAGGGCATCACCTTATAGCAGTAGAGGCCGCGGTCCGTAATGAAAGAGGTGTGGGCCTGATCTTCGGGGTGCATGAAGATCTGGTTGTAACCTGAATAAGCATCCGTGAAGCTAAGGAGGGCGTGGCCGGCTGTGGCATCGACTAGCTGGTCAATGCGGGGTAGCGGGAAGCTGTCCTTTGGGCAAGCCCGATTAAGGTTGGTGTAGTCGACACACATGCGCCAGCCCTTTCTTGGCTTGCGGACCATCACGACATTAGCCAGCCATGTAGGATAGTCAACCTCCCTAATGAATCCGATGCTACTCAATCGATCCACCTCCGCCCTCATGGCCTCATAGAGCTCGGGATCATAAGCGCGACGCTTCTGTCGGACTGGTCTGACGGCAGGATTGACGCTAAGCCTATGGGATATGATGTCTGGTGATATGCCAGGCATGTCATTGTAGGACCATGCGAAGACTTCGGAGTTGAGGCGGAGGAAGGCGACCATGTCAGAGCGAAGCTCTGGCGAGATGGAGGTGCCGATCCGGACTTGTCGATCCGGGATATCATCATGGAGGGTAACCAGCTCCAGGTCTTCCACGGGTTCGGCCTGCTGTGTGATAGACTCCTCCCTCGGGTCCTCAGGTGGGTCGGTGCCAGCTTGAGGGGGGGCAGGCGCCATGGTTACCGCAAGGGCCTCGCTCCTAGGTTGGCGATTGGTGGATTTTACTGCTGAAGCATAGCAGCTTCGGGCTCCGAGTTGGTCGCCGCGCACCGTGCCTAGGCCATTAGGAGTGGGAAACTTCAACAGCAGCATATGCGTGGAAATAAAAGCCCTCATTTGGGCCAAGGCTGGGCGGCCGAGGATGACATTGTAGGCTGTGGGGCAATCGACGATAAGGAATGGGGTAGTGATCGTCGTCCGCTGGGGTGCGGCCCCAATTGAGATAGGGAGATGAATACTGCCAATGGGCTGGACCACATCACCCGAGAAGCTCACAAGGGGTGTGATGCTTCGGTCGAGTAGGTGAGGCGGGACCTGGAGTTCATTGAAGGCCTCGGTAAACATCACACTGACCGAGTTGCCAGTGTCCACCAGGATACGCCCAACGTCGAAGTTAGAAATGTCAGCCCGGATAATGAGTGGATTGTCATGGGGGAGGATAACACCACGCTCCTCCTCCTCGCAGAAGGTAATGGGGGCTCAGCCAGTCCTGTGGGTCTTTGGCAAGCGTCCCTGCTCGGTGCTGAAGACCTGGTGCGCATAGGTGGAGCGGACATAATGTTTGATGGAGTTGTTGGAGGTGCCAGCTAGGGTAGGACCTCCGCTGATGGTGGAGATCATGTTGATTTGTCGTTGGTGAGGGTTAGGCGGGGCTGGTATGTTGCGCACATAGTTGTCCAGCTTACCCTCCTGGATGAGCCCTTCAATTATGTTGCGCAACGCAACACAAGACTCGGTGTCATGGCCGCTGAATTGATGAAAGCGGCAGAAGACCCCCGTGTTTGGCATAGGCTTGTTGGATGGTCTCCGGGGGGGTGGCTTGGGGATGATGGGGGCTTCACGCACCAGGACATTCTCATAGGTGGTATTGAGGGTCGTAAAAACCTCAAACCTGGGCCTGGGTGTGAAGGGAAGAGGGGCCCGATCACCAGGCCTAGGAGGGTTACCTCCGCTAGAGTGGTGGTGGTTGCCATGTCTGCCACGTTTGTTATTACCGAAGGGATGCTGGTAGCTATCCTTCCGCTTATGTTGTTGGTTGTCCTGGGCACTCGGGGCAGGGGTAGAATGCTGAGGTGGGGCTGGGGCGGGTGCTGAAGCAGGTCGAGGGTCGGCGAAAGTGTTGCGCGCCAGGTTGGCTGGGCCACGCTTGGAATTGAAGTATTCAGCCTTAGCATGGATCGCCGCCTGCTTCATCAGCTCTGCATATGTGTTCCAACTGTTGCTATGAACTAGGTAGCGGAAGTTGGACTCGCGGAGGCCGCTCTTAAAAGCGCCGAAGGCAGCGTGATCGTCAGTGTCTGGGCAGCGGGAGTATTCATGACTGAACCGAGCTGCATATTCCCAAAGGGGTTCGTCCTCAGCCTGCCGAAGCATATATAAGTCGTCGGCAGAGTATAGGCGATCAGTCTGGATCATAAAATGATCCTGGAACGTCTGCTTGAGACTATCGAATGAGTTGATGGTGCGGGGGTGGAGTCTGTATAACCAGTTTAGGGCCGCGCCGCTGAGGGTGGAAGGGAAAAGGAGGCACATGCCTTCATCAGTGAGGCCTTTGCACCCAAGGGCAGACTGGAAGGAGTGGATGTGGGTGAGAGGGTCCTCCGTGCCAGTGTAGAAAGCGATGCGGAGGGGCTGGATATCTTTCTCCTGGTGGTAGTGGAGGATATGTTCAGTAAAGGGCCCCGGTCGTGGTTTTGCCCAGAGGGGTTGATGGCTGCGATGCTGTTCGCTCTCCAGACGCCGAACCTTTTCAAAGAGAAGCCTCATGGCCGGGTCGGCATGAGGAAGAGTTTCAGGTGCCAAAGGCCTGGGGGCGGGGCAGACAGGGACTGGGGATTGTTCCCAATTTTCCAGCGCCTCGGTGTGGTAATTTGGCCAGGTCTCTGAATTATAGAATTCCCAACTATCCGAGTCCCCGACACCTTCCTCGTCGGGTATGCGGACGGGCCCTGGCGAAGGGCCCAGGTGGGTCGCCCGTGGGTCTTCGAGGTTGACAGGGACAGGGATCGGTCCTGGTTGTCGGTCCGAGATGCGATCCCTGCAATTTTGGTAGATCCTGACTGGTTTATGGGGCCGGTCCTTCGGTGGGGGAACGCAAAGGAGTCGCGACTGGGTTAGCTCTGGATGAAGGTGGTCTTTACCCTTGCGAAGCCTAGCTTGGGCCGGGGCACTGTGGCTGGAATGTACTGGCTAGTTCGGCTGAGTAAGCCCAACGTTCTGGGTGAGGTCTTGCTGGGCATCCTGGGTGTGAGTCCTTTCCCAGTTCCGCTTTAAAACACGGTAGTCATGTTCTAGCTCAACATTCCTGCAATGAAGGTGCTCGTATTTTTCTGACATTTTAGTGACATTGTCGCGGAGGCGCTCCACTTCTGCCTGGAGAGTGGCATCTTTCGAAGATTTCCTTCTAGAAGTACCATCGCGGGGGGTATGATGCTGGGTATCGCGGCTATCCTCGGTCGGCATAGCAGAATGTGGGGTGAAGAAGAGGCGACGGGGCCTGATGGGTGAAGGAGCCAGCTGGGCTGATAGAGAAAGAGGGGATTCAAGTGTCAGATTCCCACAGACGGCGCCAAACTGTTGATGCTCAAAATGGCCCGGCCAATAGTGAGTCCAACTTAGTGATTAGGTATGCGGGGTCTTCAGCAGGGAAGAGAGCTGAGGCCCTTGGTGAAATATAGGTTGATGGGAAACCTGCAGAAGACAAAGTGGGAGAAGCAATCGTTAAGCTTCGGACACCGGTGTGGTGCCAGCCGAAGGCTCTCCGATGCCTAAGTCAGTTACAAGTAGTAATTCTGGCAGAGTAACAGTAAAAGTGGGAGAATAGTTGTCCTTTTTACCTGGGTAATGTTCCCTATTTATAGGGAAATGAAAGTAGGAGCTTTGCACAAAGTTCCAATGTGGGACTTTGTGCAAGCCGTTGTGGTGGCGACACGTGTCCTGGAGATTAGGTTTGGCAGCTGGGAGCTTCGGTAGGTGTCTGGCACCTCGGAAGTGTGTCTTCCTTCGGCACAGGAGAAGGCGTGGCTGCCTTGGTGCTAGTCACTTTGGTGCTGGGTCTGCTCGGTTCATTATGGTGTAAACAGGCCCTGTAGAGGAGTTCCAATGGCTTGGTCTGATGCTGTTTGTGGCTGTGCCTTTCCCTGGAACATGAGCATGGACAGGAGCCATCATATAGCTTCCATTCGTGATATGCCATTCTGGGCAGCAGTGTCTGCAAATTTCTTTGGTGTTGTGTTGGCTGGGCTTCTAGTAAATTTGTTGGTGAACCTTGGTCTCAAATATGCAATTATCACTGGTATTATCCTCTTCATTATATCCACGTTCATGTGGAGCATCCTTCGGAACTTTAGGAAGTCTTTAAGCTCATCAAGCTGATATGACATTGGAAATTCTTGAAGTAATCCAATCCCTCACAAGGGTTAACTGATGATCCTTGAATTTTGAAATTGTATGACCCTTGAAGAGTGGTGGGGTATGTGGGGTGTGTGTATAGATAGATGTATTAGGGTTAAATATTAAGTTGAATGACCATTTTTGTCTTTTTACACAATAATAAAACTGACAGCTATAATTGTCAAGCTCCAATGAATATATTTATATTATATCTAGTGTTTCATGTAATTAAAAGTTTTAAATGAAGATAGTTTAAAATTTTAAAATACATACATACATAAAATACAAAATGGAATAGTATACCCTACATTTACCACATATATAGTACGTTTCGATATAATAAGCACACATATGCATTTTTGTTATATTCAAACAAGAACATTTGCCAAAAATATATACTCTTAAAGTTATAAACTATTATGTTTAATATATTTTTTTGGCAAAGCCTATTTTAGTATATATGAATATTTGTATGTGACCTAAGAAATGAAACATATATAAGACCTATACACTAAAAATAATGCAATTATAATAAGAAATTCAGAATTTTCTGGAAAACTTTGGAAAAATTGGATCGGAATGGCTTCGGTAAACTTCATAATTTTTTTGGATTGGAATTGTAAAATTTTCAGCATTTATTGGAAATATCGGATTCGGCATTTTCAACCGTGCAAGGTGATTTCCAAATCCTGTAGCTACATGATTGTCCTCAAAATTTACACCTATCATGCTAACCTGGATAGGGATAAAAGAATATGACAAGTAACTAAGTCAGCTCATTCAGAAACTTTATTCTTGAATAAATAAATAAATAAATAAATAAATAATCAGCTTTCCTAATTGCACACAGCATGCTACAACGCGGGAAGGATCATATGAGGCCTACCATTAGGGGTGGTAATTTCCGATACGATCCATTACACGATTCGAAACCCGTACAGAAAAAATACGATTCGAACCCTCACATTAATAATTGGGTAATTTTTGGGTCAACCTGTGATGACCCATTTATTAAACGAGTGGGTTTCGAGTCAACCCACCAACTCGTTAAAATACATGTTTAACCCATTTACTAAATAGTCGTGTCAACCCACTAAAAAATGAAGAGAAAATGAGACTTCAGCACACACACACACAAAGGGTTTCAAACCCCTGACACCTTCATTTCTCTCCAACAAGTTATCCACCATGCTATAGACAACTTTGCGATTATGTGCTACGCCTTTTGATATTTATAATGTTTCTTTTTCTTCTATCTCTTTTGTTTTTCTTTCTTCTCTCTCTCTCTCTCTCTCTCTCTCTCTCTCTCTCTCTCTCTCTTTATTATTTATGAAATTTAATTGCGGGTCGTGTCACATCCCGAGATTGGCTCCGCCGTAGCACGATATTATTCTCTTTGGGCCACCCTCTCTACCCTCACGGTTTTGTTTTTGGGAACTTACGAGTAACTTCCCAGTGCGTCACCCATCCTGGGATTCCTCTAGCCCAAACTCGCTTAACTTCGGAGTTTCCATGACTCCGAAGCCAGTGAGCTCCCAAAAAGCCTCTTGCTAGATGGAGGCGAGCATGTACATATAAGGCTCATCACCCCCTCTCCGTTGGTCAATGTGGGATGTTACAATCCACCCATCTTAAGGGCCCGACGTCCTCGTCGGCACACGCACCACACGGCAGAGTGACTCTGATACCAAATTTTCACATCCCGGGATTGGCTCTGTCATAACACAATATTGTTCGCTTTGGGCCCCCTCTCTACCCTCACGGTTTTGTTTTTGGGAACTCACGAGCAACTTCCCAGTAGGTCACTCATCTTGGGATTGCTCTAGCCTCAACTCGCTTAACTTCGGAGTTCCCATGACTCCGAAGCCAGTGAGCTCCCAAATGGCCTCGTGCTAGATGGAGGCGGGCATGTACATATAAGGCACATCACCCCCTCTCTATTGGTCCATGTGTGATATTACAATAATTTTAAACTGTGAATTTTGAGCAGGTTAAAATTTTGGGAAATGTTCAATTTTTAGGGGATACTCTGCCAAAATTTTGGTAGGAAGTCTCGTTCTTTAGTAAGTGGGCCCGGCATCGGAGTAATGTCGGTAACAAGACGGAATTCGTCCTGATTTCGAAGAAAATCCGGAGCGGATCTTGTCAAGTCGTCCAAGTTTATGGTTCTTTTTACATATTGATGTTGCTTTTAAAATTGGCCCAAATTAATGTTTTTGTTATAAATCTAGAGAATTAAGGAGAGAATTTGGGAGCAGAGAATTGAGGAGAGAAATTGAGGAAGCAGAGAAAAAACTCTACCCCTCTTTCAGATTGTCTATGTTTATATCATTAACAATGTGGGCCCATTTCCAATATGTGGGCTCCACACCAAATAATTTACAACACTCCCCCTTGGAGACCACAAATGATACAGAATATATCTCGTTAAAAACCTTGCCAGTAAAAACCCAGTGGGACAAAAAAAAACTGGCCAAAGGGAAAAAGAGTACATAATCATGTGTAACATAAAATTCTATGTATATTGACGCGCATGCGACACTGCCTCGTTAAAGCCTTGCCAGGAAAAATCCAGTGGGATAAAAACCTGGACGAAGGAAAAAGAGTACAGTGTTTGAAGATCTTTATTGATAGCACGCTCCCCCTGATGCTTGGCAAAATATCTTTAAGCCATACTGTTGATCATCTTTCTGAATATCGTAGTTGACACTGCTTCTATGAGTCAATCTTGAGTGACACTGCTGCTGTGAGTCAATCTTGAGCGACACTGCCTCGTTAAAACCTTACCAGGAAAAATCCAGTGGGATAAAAACCTGGATGAAGGAAAAAGAGTACAGTGTATGGAGGTCTTTATTAAAACCACGCTCCCCTTTGTGAATATCTCCCCCTAAAAACTTCATGACTAGCTTTTCCAGTATGCGACCATAGAAATTTCCAGAGTCTGCATATCTAATAACACTTGGGCTATTTGTAAGTTCATTCAAAAATATGCCCGTATATGGTGTTATGCTGAGATAGCATCAAATATACCTCACATCATCCCAAAATGATGGTGATGGATGTGAGCTCTATCTGGAAAATACGATGTACGGTCCAATATACTTCCGGAAAATCCTTAAAGTGTCCAACGGATAATCCTCATAAAAATGCTTCAATACTTTCTTAGTATAAGCAAGAATCTCGTTGGCATAATGCTCGATCCTTAAGTCGAGACAAATATTTCTTGAACTCTTCAGAAGCTTTAATGTGTTGCAAACACATTATAATCCATGTACTCACTGAGACAATTTATGCACATTAGTATTGAGTACAGATTTTGTGCTTCAGGCACATGTCCTTTAGGGACTTGCTTCATGCAATTTCAATCCTTTCAAGGATTTTGTTTAAAGGGGATTAAACTTTATGACACATTATATAGCTTTAACCCAGCTATTTATACATCTTTAAGGAATCACTACTGGTGATATGCTTCGTGCATTTAATAACCCTTAAAGATAACATGTTGGTCTCCGTAAATGTGCAATAAGGAGGCACAATCGAATCTGTAAATATGGAGAAAACCCAACATTCCTTGTTTCTGCCAAAAACATTGTGTCATACAAAGTAGGTATATTCCCTTTTATTCCGAACACCCAAGTATAACATTCAGTATTAACAAATTTTGGGGTTCGTACTGTGGGTTGTTCCTTCACGTTCATTCTTATCTATAATGGAATTACCTCATTCCATTTTGGCCAATGATATTGTCGACATTTAATAATTGAACGTGGTTCCAATCAACACAGCCCATTGATGATTTGAATAGCTACTCCAAAATCAAAAATTGTCATTCATCAAGTTATGATCCCACCATTCTCATATGCATGCGCATGCATCAATTATAAGCATTTCTTTGCTTTTGGGTACCCAAGCCACTGCAGGGGGCTTTTATTATGTGAGAATGTGGATTATACATATTCCAAAAGGATACTTAAAATTAACTATCATTTCCTTAAAATAAAAAAGATCATAAATAACAAAAAAATTTACAATTACAGGCTTTTTTCTAGGCTATCACAGGGGGAAAGTAGCACCTTATCTTAAAGGGTGCACCGGTGCTTCAATCCAAGGGGACACAATGCACACCAGTTTCAAGGCCCGGTAAATTTTTATTTATTTAAAATTTATTTTCTATATACATTTTTTTCACCTTTCTTATTGAGATGGGCGAAGTCACGCATTCTACACGAATGCTAGAACTCGAACTCAGGACCTTTTAAAGGGGATCAATTGCTCCAAACCATTACATCATAAGGTCATTTGGTTAAATTTTATTTTAATGAAGAATGAAATCATCATTTTAGTGAAAAAAAATCGAATGGAGTTTGGTTTCAATGGGTAGCCGTGGTGATAAAATCTATTGTTATTAGAGGATCTCTAAGGGAGATGTCAAATGCAAAATGTTAAATTTGAATTTGATGGCTTATGTGGTAATTTGACACTTTGAAAACAATTTAACTCCACCAAAATGCCAAATATTATATTATTTTATTATATTTTTAAAAGTAAATGGGGCACATATGATGCATCAAGTTTTAAAAAATAGTAAATGATAGTGGGGTCCATAACCAAACAAATATTAAAATAACAATTGACACCAAGCATATGTTATTTTTAACATATCTCTTCCAGCCTTTAAATCCGTGTAGGATTTGACTACTCGGTTGGAGCAACTTTAACTTTAACTTTTTCGCAATTTCATATCAATGTGACAATTTGACATATCGGTTGGAGATGCTCTAAAGCGTCATTTTTCATTTAAAATAAGGGCAGACTTGGTATTAAAATTGGGTGTGTAGATCAATTTTTGAATATAACAATACAAAGACGTGCTTGGATTGGGTTTGGAATTGCTGTGTAGCCTGTAATATAAGAGAGCACGCACACGTGCCCACATTAGATACATACGTTTGTTTTATCTGCAGCACAGAGCAGCAACATTTTTATTTCAACAAATGGCATAAGACGTAAAAATTTCAATGGAAATTCAAGCATGTTATGATTCTTAAATTGAGCTGTTTGCATTTTTTAAATTGGCTAGTTTTACTTACGTATGAATTGAGTTGTTTGTAAAAGCATGTTCAGATCTGAGTTGATTTTGTCAATGTCTTAGCATTTTGCTATGCTTTTCCCTTTCAGTTTCTTTTTTTTTTTTCCTTTTTTTTTAAATCTATTATTTCAATTGGATTGGCTTTGTAATATGAAAAGGATAATTGATTTGGTTACACCATAATGAAACCCAAGTGGGATTCCTTTAGAATTTGAAAACTCTCAATGGTGATAACAATCCGAATCATTCTTGAAAACTTTCTCCGAGTGTGCATTCAAAAGGTCTCTCCCTTCAGAATTTTGGATATGCATATGGATGAGAGTCAATTGTAATATTTGTTAGTATTATTTCAGGTTGAAACAGTGTTACATAGTATAAAATGGGATGACAGAGGTTTGGCAATTGCCATAGCTCAAAATGTTGACACAGGAGCCATCTTGATGCAAGGCTTTTTGAACAGGGAAGCAGTGGCTACAACAGTTTCCTCACGAAAAGCAACATTCTACAGTCGGTCACGTTCAATGTTGTGGACAAAGGGAGAGACCTCCAATAATTTCATTAATGTCCATGACATCTTCCTTGATTGTGTTGACGTGAGTCTTCTAATTAATTAAGGAGATTTACTTCCTTGATTAATTAAGGGATTTATTTTCCTATTTTTATATAAGTGATAAATCATTGTACAATTAGGAGATACTTTCCTAATTCCTTACTATATTTAATTCCTCGTAAAACCCTCATGTAAACTTCTATATATACCTCCTTATGGAGAAGAATAAAGTTAACCTAATACATTCAAATCATATTCATATTTTAGCATGGTATCAGAGCCAGGTTCTCTTGTGACCTGTGTTTGCTTTCTTCTTGCAATTTAAGTGCTCTCATTCCCTCCTTTTTAAGGGGGGAGTGAAAAGATATGTTTCTCTTTCTCATGAAGATATTGCCTATTTCTTGACTCCAACGACTCCTTCTCTTCAGGGGGAGAATGGGAGTGAAGAGAAGTTGTCTCTAAACCCTTATCTCAAATTTCTCATATTCAAATCCAAAACCCTAAATCAAATTCCTCATATTTTTTCCCCAAATCCAAATCCCTCAAATATAAAGTCCTCAAATCCTCTTATCAAAATCCTTAAACACAGACCCTCAAATCTTATACACATACCTCTCAAATCCAATTCCTACATCAAATTCATACATTAAATTCCTCAAATCAAATTCCTCCAATCACAATTCCTCATATTCTCATATCACATCTTACTTTCCCTGCGATAATGGAAGTATTTGTCATTGTTATTGCTGCTGACTACTATGTCCTTTGCTGGTGCCAGTACCGTTGCTCATACCTGTTGTGTCTCTTGATGGGGACAATATTATTGCTCATGCTTGTTATGACTCTTGCTGGGGACAGTGTTGATTACTGTTGATGATGCCTGTTATGTCCCTGCTTTGTTGCTCTTGCTGGTGCCAGTGCCTTATGTTGCTGTTGTTGGTACCTGTATTGTTGCTCATGCCTGTTATGGTGCCAGTATTGTTGCTAATGCCTTTGCTGGTGTGTTTCCGTTGTGGTCACGCTCGTTGACATTATCTTTGCTCTTGACTTTCTTTGCCTTACCTTACCTTACCTTACCTTATTTTTTTAAGGGTTTCTGTGTTCTGCTTATCTATTGCCGTGCTCACAGGATTTCTGTGTTATACTATGTGCCGTATTTTTTAGGGTTTGCTCTTTTGTTTCCGCTACGAACTTTACTTTAGTTTGTCACTTGTTTTACTCATGGTTGACGAAAAGACCTTTTCTACAATTGATGCTTCTCAAGTATGGTGTTCTGTGACTCACTTGTCAAGTTGGACATGCGAAATATCTATGCACCAACTTGAGGAGGAGTGCTGACGTGAGTCTCCTAATTAATCAAGGATTAAGGGATTTACTTTCCTATTTTTATATAAGTGATAATCATTGTACAATTATGAGATACTTTCCTAATTCTTTACTGTATTTAATTCCTCGTAAAACCCTCATGTAAACTTCTATATATATCTCATTATGGAGAAGAATAAAATTAACCTAATACATTCAAACCATATTCATATTTTAGCAGATTGTGATCGAGACTCTACATGTTGCTTGCTAGTTTAATTGGAATATATTTTTAAACTATGTTTATATGCTTGATTTAATTACTTCAACTCAGACTTGCTATTACACTCCAGTGTTTGATTTGTTAGAAAATCAACAGGTTTTAAGCATTTAAAGAATTAAAAGAGCTTACATATTTTTATGATTCATTCACGAGTCAAATTACAGTGTTTTCAAAGTGTTTCGTTTGTAATTGGGCTAATAATGTCGAAAAAATACAAATTGAAAGAGAATTGGGCTTAGGCCCAAACCGGCTGAACCAACCCATCTTAAATTGGTTTGGTTTCTTTCTTGATTTTTGTCAAAATTAAACTGAACCAAAATGTTATATTGTAATTGGTTTGAGGTAAAATCCAGACCGTACCCACTCTTATTGACTTATATGGAAACCAAAAATTTATAATTGATGTCCAAACAGACAATTATTTAGAACCCAAAGTTATAAGAAAGTTCATGAAATAAACCTTAATCATAAAAATAAACCAACAAATTCTAATAAATAAATAAAAACAACACATTCTATAGTGCAACAATCCATTACTAATAACTTAAATTAGATATGTAGTCAATGAGGAATAATTTAGAGGTATAATTGATGTCTAAACAGACAATTATTTAGAACCCAAAGTTATAAGAAAGTTCATGAAATAAACCTTAATCATAAAAATAAAACAACAAATTCTAATAAATAAATAAAAACAACACATTCTATAGTGCAACAATCCATTACTAATAACTTAAATTAGATATGTAGTCAATGAGGAATAATTTAGGGCTCGTTTGTTACACAGGACTGTCTTGACATGGACTATGCTTAGGGACTGGCTTGGCTTGGTTTGGCTTGGTCTAAGTTGGATAACACTTATTTTGCGTTTGGTGTATGCTTGGATTAGGACTAGAATTTTTTTATTTTTTCAAAAATATCTATATATATATATGTATATATGTATTTTATAATATATATATGTATATATACATACATATAATATATATATAAAACATATATGTGTATATACATGTATATAAGTATATTATAATAATATTATATATTTTAAATAATATAAACGTACATATATATTATAATAATATACATATATACACGTATATACAGTCCCCTTCTATTGAGGGATCCCTCAAATAAAATTATTTGAGAGACGCCCTTTAGGGTACCCTACAATTTTTTTTCCCAATGATCCAAACCATCTATTTTTTAGGTCTTCATTCATAGATCATCCTAACAAAAAATTAGACAAATCGGAAACCGTTTCGACATCCAATTGTGTCTTACAAAATCAATGAACACGGTACTTCAAGAAAATGCTAAAATTTCAATAACTTAATTGAGTGGTCAAATGATATTGGATTCAAGTGATTTTTTGTAGGGATGATCTTTGAATGAGTATCTACAAAATAGACGGTTTGGATTAGTGAAATACAATCCGGAGTGGGGCCTACAAGGGGTGTCCCTCAAATAAGCTTATTTGAGGGATCCCTCAATGGAAGCTCTCTGCATGTATATATATGTGTATATAGGTGTATATATGTATATTCTAATATACATGGGTATAATACATATACATATATTTATATATATGTATGTATATTATAATATATAATATATATGGGTATGTTATAATAATAATCTATATATATAAAGCAAAAGGCAGAGAATGGTGAAACATTCAAAATACCAGAAAATGCCCTTGGTTAATGCAAACATTAAGAATTCAAATTATTAATTAAATGAGGATAATATGGTAAATTCACACTTTTTCATATCTAAAAAAATTAAAAGAAAAAAAAAGGCAGATAATGGATCCTATTTTTATGGAACACAACTACCCATTATCTTTTTTTAAAAAAAAAACCATTATCTTTTTTAATTCTAAAATAAATTTACTTATTTTTTTTTAAAAACCTCTCGCAAGCGCGGAAGCGCGTGCAGAGAGGCTAGTAATAATAATAATAATAGTAATAGTAGTAATATAAGTACATTATAATAATATAATATATGCATCTTATACATTGGTGAACGTAAGACTAGCTAATCCTTCATTCCTACAAGGACTTAGTAGTCCCCTCCTAAGGAGGTGTTTTTGGTGAGCCCAGTATTAGCAATCCTATCTAAGACTAGAATTAAATGAAACAAACATGGTACTAAATTTAGTCTATACCAGTCCAAGCCACACTTATGTACCAAACGACCCCTTACAGGTTTAGAGAGGGCTGTCATCCTATCTTTTACTCAATATTTTTGGTTCGAATTAGACCGGAAAATTTTACAATAAAATAAAGAATAATTTAGGCAAGTCAAATCAAATTGTCGGTGCATGAATTTTTCAAATAAAATATTTGACTAAAATTATGTCATACCATGTCATGCATTATGCATTATGTGAATGGATTCATACAACTAGTCATACATATACAACAACCTCAAATAGTTTTTTTTCACCCAACCCCATAATCAAAATTTAAGTCAATAACTTTATTAACATCATCAATTAACTTTTATTTGTTACACTCATATTTTTTCATATAGTTAAATTACGAAAACATTATTTTATTTTATTTCTTATATATATAAAGTAAAAAGCGAGAACGGTAAAACATTTAAAATACCAAAAAATACCCTTGATTAATGCAAATATTAAGAATTAAAATTATTAATTAAATAATAATAATATGATAAATTCATACTTTTTCATATTAAAAGAAAAATAAGATAATGGATTCTATGTTTATAGAACACAACTACCTATTATCTTTTTTAATTCTAAAATAAAATTTATTATTTAAAAAAAAAAACCTCCCATAGGAGCGGAAGCCCATACGTAGAGGCTAATCTTAAATGAAAATAAACACAACTGTAAAAATATAAATGCTTACCACAACATCGAAAAAAAAAAAAACAATTACAACATGACCTAAATTAAAAACAACATTAAACGCCAGAGACCAACGAGAGCTAATGGTCTTGTTAGACATTCCAAGCATAGTTGAATGATGATGGATGGAAGGGACCAATTGGAAACTTTCATGTTTCGCAAGGACACTTGTCAACCACCCAATAGCGCTTAAGATATTACAATCCGATTGAAATCGTTACAAAATCTCATTGAACTAATGCAATCAGAAGTGGGATTGAAACCAAAACCAATTTTTTACCAAGCAATTTGTAGAGAATCTCAAATTCAAGTTGTTCAATTTGTTGGAATGACTTTTTCTACTTTTTCGTTCTGTGGGCCCCCCTCTCGCTTTGTCCATCTTTTTAACGCGGCGCTCGGAGTTTCCCACCTGCCTTTTGATAATTTCTCCACCAAAAGGGAAAAAGAAAAAAAGAAAAAACCATATAAGAAAAAAGAAATTTAGTAATTTTTTCTATATAAATAATTCATACATGTGCCAAAAAAAAGAAAAATTGGTACTCCTGCGGGACCCGCAAGAGATCGTTCCGTGCTCCTTCCTCCATCTTTCCTGATTCTCTCGTGCATGCTTTTTTCCAGTCCACTATGATCGAACACCTAATTGTACGGTTATTAATAAAATAATAAAAAGCGATTATTTTAATTTATTTAGTGATTGCTGACGTGGCGAGATCTTAGCGGGGTACAGGACTATTCTATAATACCGAAGAGCCGTACCTAAAGGCTGAAAAGAAGCCAGAGCTGGGAGGGCGTGGCATACAACATACACGTGAGCGCACCGAAACCGAACCCGGACCTGTCCCCGTGAAAAAACCG
This sequence comes from Prunus persica, assembly GCF_000346465.2. Classification (NCBI taxonomy): domain Eukaryota; kingdom Viridiplantae; phylum Streptophyta; class Magnoliopsida; order Rosales; family Rosaceae; genus Prunus; species Prunus persica. The sequence goes on from NC_034014.1 coordinate 6,746,519, forward strand.
GATTGGATAATCGGCGATACGTCCGAACTTTGTAATTGGGGGATTGGTTCTGGTTGGGTCTCGGTCAAAAAGAAACGCAAAACGCGAAACAATAACAACAGGGACGAAGAGGAGTAGAGTCGGCGTTAGCAAAAACCCTGAACTTCGTCCCCCAATTCGTTTACCCAAGTAAGATTTCAATCGGTTTCTTGGGTTTTTTTTGTGTGCATGCTGTTGTTGCTATTCAATCCAGGACTTTCAGTTGAAATGTTTTTGTTTTTGTTTTTCTGGTTCTGATTAATCTGTTTTTGGATTTTATTTTTTGGTTAGATCGATCCCCGTGGAGGCTATGTGCTGGTATGTTTGGTTTGGTGGTTGATTAAATAATTGGTCCGGTGAAGATTTTGTACTTCTTGGGCATTAATTTTTGGTGGTGAAAATGGATTTGGTAGCTAGTTGCAAGGTATTTAGTTGATTTGTTGCAATTTGATTACATTTTTTTTTCTTGATGATTATTGTTGTGAAATTTGCTGGGATATTAAGTTTGTGTTGATTCTTGTGCAATTTGATGCATGCAATTTTGTAGTTGTATTGTAGTGGATGTAGTTTTGGCATTTGGTTGAACATTTGCTTCAGAAATTTTACTTTGCTATTGTTAATTTAGTCAATTGTGGTCTTGTTTTACTGTAGTGAATTTAGTCAACCAGTATGCAACTGGCAGGATTGTAAGCACTAGTCGAAATAAGCTTAATTAGCAGCTTTATGTGTGTCAATTGGTTTGTCTTTTATCCAATTAGTATATGACATAATGTAGTTGGGTGTGATATCTTTTTGCTTATTGTTAATTTTTCCCTTATTGTTGCTTGTGTGACTTGCATAAGGTGTGAATGGATGACACAAGAAGAAAGACTTAACTATAGAGAAATGTGAGGAAGCAAGCAAAGACATTTTACGTGAATACAGTTTGATCACGAATAGTTGGGCAAGTAGTAGTGTTGATGGGGAATTAGCTTTTAAGAAAGTGTAGTAAATCTAGTTCCATGCTTGGCTGCAAGTTTTATTTTTTTTCCATGTCCCATATTATATTTTTGTATGTTAAAGTATCTCATGCAACTTTTAATTTCATTGAAGCAGACAGTTTTCATGTTAAATTGAGCTTCTGAAATTCATACTATCTATCTATCTACAGTTTTTCTTGGATGAGTGTGGTTCGGTTTACTGGCTCTATCATTTGAAGGAAAAAGAGAGAGATTGTGTTGTATATGGTCACTTGTACAGTATGTCGAATTTCGTTTGTTTAAAGCATCATCTATCTGTTAGCATGGTTTGGTTTGTCAAAGGAGTTAGTGACTTATTTCTTTCAGAATCACAACAGTAGGTAGTAGTGCAGATACGATGAATTTTTTGAGAAAAGAGTGATTTAGCTATTTAGTTTCACTGTAGGAAGTCAAAAATTAGGTAGAGAGGGTATGATGTTGCGGTTGTTAATTATATCGGTGTTTGTTCATACTTTTGCGGTTAGTTATCAGAGTTGTTATTCGTACCTCCATATTTGCTTGCTATTGCATTGAATTGTTTTGGTGTCCCCACTGGTGGAATGTTACTTATTGCTGCGGTGAACTTATTAGAATTTTTGTTTACTACTGCAGGAAAAATTGGCTTATTTTCGAATAAAAGAGCTCAAGGATGTTCTCACCCAATTAAGCCTTTCAAAGCAGGGGAAGAAGCAGGTGAGATGCCAGAAATACCGCTTTTGTGCTGCGATGTTGGTTTCCCATAGATTGTGGATATTATCCATGTACTCACCTTGCCACTGCATTTTGTGCTACAGTGGCATAAATTTTTTGAGTTCACAGGAAGTCACGTTTTTGGTGGCTCTTATGGTTCTTGTTAATACTTCTATGAAAGAAGTTAGGCCTTGTTAATATATTCTATATTTTACTTTAGGTGCAATTTGTTATGGTTGGATTGAATTTTTCCTTGATATGTAATTATTGTTGTGTTTTAGAAAGAAATTATTGCATATTGTGTTCTGTGCTATTATTCTTGATGACTATCTGAGTTGCCTGGTTAATTCGAGCCTCTCTGTTTCTCCCCCCACCCAAAAAAAGAAAAAAAAAAAAAATCCTCCGATCTCTTAAGTTTGCCACTGCCAATCCTATGAAAATATTGCAACAGTCAAGATGGATTTATTATTGTTAGTCCTTTCCGTGATGGCATTTGAGTGCATGGATCTGTCAAATTATTTGGATATATTTTTTGCCTGTAATTTTCTGTTCTTGTATAAAATAAGTAAACTTAGGCCAAATGTGGCCTGTTCATTGCCATAAAAAATAGCCTACTTTTTACCATGGTATCTTCTGAAGCCATTTTACCTGGTTTTTAAGATGAATTTTGTAATGGAAGACCATTGTCTGATTCACCAATGTCTATTATGCAGGATCTTGTTGACCGGATATTAGCACTTCTTTCTGAAGATCAAGGTAAATGGTTCTTTACCAATTGTTTTCTTCCTGGTTCAGACACTTTAATTGTTCCAATAACATTCCTGATTGGGTATACTGTTTGTTTGTATAAATGTATCTAATCTGTTGGGTAAACATGGATAATTCCTTTTCATCATCCATCATGTAGTACATGTAAGAAATTATGACTATTTTGTTCTCAATTATTTTCTATAATAAATTCTTCGATGCTGTGAATCCTCGTGTCATAAATTGTTGTACTTTGTATGACATGTAATCTTTGTCAGCATGCTACATATATTTAACACTAATGGTACTTTGTATGAAGTGGCTTTCACTTGCTATTTGTCTTGTATTGTACTGACCTAGAAACGAGTGGGGCTCTTGTATCCGATGTTTGAGAATCTTAGAATTATGACTCTTTTTTCCATAAGAACATTTTCTAGTTCAGGAAACCGGTGGGGACATTTTAGTTGTAAATCCAGTGGAAGTAAATTGGTGCTATCTACACTTCTGTTAAATCTTTTTGCATAGAATAAAGGGTTGTCATCCAATCATTCAATTGTTGAGACACAAATAACAATATAGAATCAAGTGATTCTACAGCTGGATAGTTTGTTGATTGTTAAAATCTTCAATCCTAATGATTGTTTCCTTTTTCTTCTCTACCCAAATATGTTTCTTGAACTGTCCTTGGCTTTAACTTCTATGAGCCGAACCGTATTAATTTTAATTTTTTATGATTGAGTTGTGTTATTTAATCTTTTTTTTTTTTTTTTGGGTTTGGTTTTGGGGGATGGGGTGGGTTGAATAATTGTTTGTGTGAGTTTGTAACATCATATGTTCACATGATTTTAATTCTTTGGATATGTTCCATGTCTGATTCTTTTAAAAGATAGTACTGTATTTATTTCTATTTATGTACAGTTTCTAAAATGTGGCCAAAGAAGAATACAGTTAGAAAGGAACAGGTGGCGGAACTTGTCGATGACACCTATAGGTATGTTCTCATATTTTTCATATATTTGTTGCATGATTTTATTAAGGGGCTGGAATATTCGCTTGCTTTGCCTTTTGTTTTAGTTAACTCCTTAGTTACTGACCTATCCCTTGTAATGATATCATGTAGAGCTGCAGTTCTCCCATATGTTTCATAATCTATGTAATCCGATGTGTGTGTGTTTACTTCTCTTTCCTCTGACTTTCTCGTGTTTTCTTTTCTCCAGAAAAATGCAGATTTCTGGGGCCCCTGATTTAGCATCAAAGGGACAATGCATCTCTGACAGCAGTAATGTGAAAATAAAAGGTGAAATTGAGGATCCCTTTCAGTCAGATATAAAGGTTCGCTGTCTCTGTGGGCGTTTATTAGAAACAGAGTCAATGATCAAGGTATGCTTCAAATTTTCATATTTTCTCGAGTCTCCTTAGATATAGCATGGTTCTTTGTAGTAGTAAACAGACAAACAAGTGTTTGATTAACAAACACAAGCCTTCTATATGTCCAGTCCTTTTGTCATTTGACCTACTTTTTCAACATGAAACTTTTTCTCATTTGAACACCTTTACTGCACCTTTCTTATGGTTTTCACTTTTCTGGTTGCTTTAATGGCAGTGTGAAGATCCAAGATGCCAAGTGTGGCAACACATGAGTTGTGTTATTATTCCAGAGAAACCTGTGGAAGGCAATCTACCAGTTCCCGAATTATTTTATTGTGAAATGTGTCGACTAAGTCGGGCTGATCCGTATGTGGCACCAGTATTCTCTTGTTATAAAAACTCTTTATAATTAATTTTTCCACGAATTATTTATTTATTTATTTTTTTGTGTTTTGGGGTTTGTTTAACTCATACGTGCTGAGCCTCTCTCCCAACTTCTTCTCATTTCTAAGTTGGGCTAAATCTTCCATATTATGATGTTAGCATATTTCATATCACTGCATCTGTGCATCAATGCGATATGTCATTTTGGTGTTATGACCTCTATAACCTCCTTACTCAGTTTATGTACCATTGGAACATTTGAACATTTTTTCCCTTTGGGTTGCTAATCTCTCCTAGTCGTGAGCTTACAATACCATGGTTAGCTTCTCTTAAATGTCATAATATTTGAGAAAATTTTATGTCATGAAGATGATGACTTTAGATTCTGAGTTACTCAGCGTACAGGCTATTCTTATTTCATATGACATTTATTTTCTGGTATAATCATTGGATAGTATGTCATTTTTAAATCATCTGAAATTGACCATTCAAATCATTTTAAAAGAAGCTAAATTTGAATAAAGCTATTCTACTAGTCAGAAGAAACCAAAAGTAAAGAATCGACATTGAGCAGACATGTCTTTCAGGTGTCAACTAGGTCTCACTTTGGGCTTAGAGTGTCTTTCTTCTTGATTGTTTGCTTGGTTTTTTGAGCATCACTTGCAATGATTAATGTGTAGTTGAAGGTGCCATTTTGGCAAGGAGAAGAGGATGTGTTTAGATCATTATGGGGTATAATTTAGTGGTTGGTATGACGTTAGCTGGATCTAAGTGGCAAAAATTCGTCCCAACATAATGATTATGCCTGATTTGACATGTGGCTTTCGGCATTTTACCTTGACCTTATTGATGTAATGGCTATTGCCTCACTTTGCTTATGCTTAACAGTGCAAATTCTTTGTCATCTTTTAAACTATGGCTTTTCTTTGGCTTAACCATGTGATTCTTCTTATTCAGGTTTTGGGTAAGTATTCAACATCCTTTACATCCTGTGAAGTTGAATGCTACAAATAGTCCAACTGATGGGTGAGTGGATCTGTCTTTGCATTGACTTCAAGCTTAGGATATGTGAAGTTCATAGTAGTTTGTTTTCCCTGTTTGTCTTGAAGCTATATAGTTATTGATGACAAGAGGAGGAAAGTTGAGCTAAATTTTTGTGTTTGGTAGACAGGAATTTTGGAAAATCATGCTTACAAAAAGAGAAAAAAAGATTTTCTAGGAGCTAGTTACTTTTGTATCCAGAGTTCATTTTTTATAGTAATTTCTTATATGTGTTCTATGTGTATTTAGTATGCACATGCCCTGTAATAATTTTCTAACTCCAAGCAACAATCAGTTTTGTCCCGAAGATGCCATTACTTTGCGTATGAGACTTAGCCCAAAATATGATGCATAGGATATAATTTTGGGAGTAGCTTGTTTTTACTTCACAATTCATAATACTGTTTATGAGCCAGTATATTTTTGAATGACTAAATGTCTTGTTACCAAAAACTCCATGTTATCCTCTTTTGATTTACTATACAACAAGTAGAATTATTCTTATGAACTACTTGACAAAGATCTATGTACACTCGCATACAGAGAAGAAAATCCCCCTTTTGATGATCTGTGCGCATTTTCTTAATAGCATTTACTTCACAATCCATGTCTTGAATGCTGTACTTTACATCTGATATTGTTCCTCATTGACCTTGCAAATTGTCCAGTTCAAACCCAGTCCAAACTGTGGAGAAAACATTTCACCTCACCAGGGCAGACAAAGACTTATTGTCTAAACAAGAATATGATGTCCAGGTTGGTTAATGTATTGAATGATGATTGGGGAATCATTGGCCTTGTACATGGCACTAAATATGTTGATTTGTCATTCTGACATTATTTTGCAGGCTTGGTGTATGCTTCTAAATGACAAAGTTGCATTCAGGATGCAATGGCCGCAATATGCAGATCTACAGGTCAATGGTATGGTAATTCTGATTGTTTGACATTTATTGATGAATTTTGAGCTTAAATCTAAAATGTAGTCTTAGAGAGGTCGCGTTGGTTATGTATTTGGAATATGTAAATGCATTTACTTGAATGTACTCTCTGTGTTTCATTGGAGATTTCTCTGGATTATACGCAGGTATGCCTGTTCGTGCAATTAATAGACCTGGCTCGCAACTTCTCGGAGCTAATGGTCGTGATGATGGTCCAATTGTGAGTTCCACCTGTACATTTATTTGCTTTTAGTTGTCAGTATTCTTTCCATGCTTTTAACCCATATCACCTCGCTATTTTCGATGAGATTACTTTCTTTGTGACTGCAGGGCATTTTCTGATTGCTCTGTGAATCAAAACACTTAACAAGTTGTTTCTGTGTTTAGTATCTTAGTGTACTTCATGTTGTTTTGTCAGATCACACCATACACGAAAGACGGAATTAATAAGATTTCCTTAACAGGATGTGATGCCCGTATGTTCTGCTTAGGGGTTCGTATTGTGAAGAGACGCACTTTGCAACAGGTACTGCTGATTTTTTTAATATGATTTTTTTTTGGGATAGTTGAGCTTGTATTTACGCATCTTGTAAAAGTTGCAACCTGAAAAAGAGACGTTTGTTAAGTCCCGCAAACTACTAGAAGGATGAAAAAAACGACATATCAGGCAGAAATTTTGCAAATATGTCAATGTTTTGGTGATTCCAGTATGAGTATGGAGAAAGAAAAAGGGGGTGTGTGTGTGTCTGTTGTAAGTCAATTTCTTTTAGAGATGTACCCCATATAACGTTTCCAGGGATCTTTGGAAATGTTGGGAATGTGTTTTAGTGCAGCAAAGAATGAGCTTTAAACGGGAGTGATGGGCAGAAAAATTAAAGTTTGCAATGTGTATGGATTACATTGTTTTGGCTCTTTCTCATCCAAATACAAAACATGTTCTTTTGAGTATGGAGGGTTTGAAATTGGTGTGTCGATCCAGGGGGACATTTTAGGACTAATTTTCAACCAAAAAGTGGGAAGAGAGGTAGCCGGAAATTGTGGCTGATGGGAGGAGGGACAGTGGAAACATAAAGATGCATATTTCTGGCATGCTCAGCGCTGGCAAAGATGTTTGAATCAACATGGGATCTAGCTGGTGTCGTTGAACTCCCTAAGAAATCTTTTATTGATGTAAAGTGTTTCAGGCTTGTATGCCTGTTTTGGACTTTTCAGTATGTAAAATGTTGTTGAAGATGGGAGAATTCAATGGAATGAAGATGTTTTGTCACCTTAGCGTCGAAGCTTTAAGATCATACTTATCAATGGAATAAAGATGTATTTCAAGATTATACAAGGCTTGCAAATATACAGGACTAGTGTATTTGTTTTATATTGCTGCCAGTACTTGTACATGTTCAAGTTTGTCTTCGCCAACAGATAATAGTTATTTGTTAGTGTATCCTTGGTATTTATTATATTAGTAAAATATTTTGATTTTGATTTTTCTAGGTTCTCAATGTGATTCCCAAGGAGTCTGATGGTGAGCGTTTTGAAGATGCTCTTGCTCGTGTGTGTCGTTGCGTTGGTGGCGGGACTGCAATGGATAACGATGATAGTGACAGTGATTTGGAAGTTGTTGCAGATTCTTTTACTGTCAATCTGCGTTGTCCGGTAAATCGTTTTTCTGATAAACTTTTGTGAGACGAAAATTGCGCACTTCGTTATAGGAGTTTATGAAGCCAGTAAATTTAACACAATTATATAATGCATTGTGGAATGTTATATTTTGTATGAATTTTACTTTTGTGTATGAGCTGAATTATATGCATTGCAATTAATCTCAACTCTTAGATTCAAGAATGTTTGAATTGCCAACCATACGAATAACCAAGGGGTTCTCTTCTAACTTATTTTTCAAATTCTTATATTGATTATCAGGAGTCTGTCTCGATAATGCTTGTTAGGCTAATTGTTTAGAGTGCTTCATCAAGTTCCAATGTTGTGAGTGCCTCTCCCTAGGGTTGTACCAAGGATAAACATCCCTCTACTGATGGGACAGTCCAATATTAGCTGATGCTGACCCTAATTGTTCTAACACAAACAATACTATCAATGTGGTTTATATTTTACTTTCAATGTAGTAATTCTGTAGTACAGGATATCAATTGTCTAGAGAGGTTTTCTTATGTCGAGGAACACCTTTCATGCTTTTGTTCGTATGTGCTATTTGTTTCTGGGACTGAATTGGGTATGTTTATGCATGTATTTGATAGATGAGTGGTTCAAGAATGAAGGTTGCTGGGAGATTCAAGCCCTGCCTTCACATGGGCTGTTTTGATCTTGAAGTGTTTGTGGAAATGAATCAACGGTCAAGGAAGGCAAGCTTCTACACAAAATGAAAGATGTGGTTGTTTTGTCCTTATTTATTTATTAGTTTTAAAGCATGCTTTGCTTTATGATTGCAGTGGCAATGCCCCATTTGTCTTAAGAACTATGCACTGGAGAATGTCATTATTGATCCATATTTTAATCGTATCACGTCAAAGGTAATGCCTTCTTATGCACTACAGAAAATTGTGTTTCAAAAGTATCGTTTTATTGATCTATTTTTTTTCTTGTTCTTTTCTGTTTTTTTTTCCTGGTCATGGGTTGTTACAGATGAGGTATTGTGGAGAAGATGTAGCAGAGATTGAGGTGAAGCCTGATGGTTCTTGGCGAGTGAAGACTAAAAGTGAAAGTGATCGTAGGGATCTTGGGGAACTTGGGTGGTGGTACCTTCCTGATAGTACACTTGCCCCAACAGATGAAGAAATTATCCCAAAAACTGAAGTTTTGAAGCAGGTCAAACAGGAAGGTGTTTCAGACGGTCATACTGGTTTGAAACTAGGAATGAGGAAGAATCGCAATGGTGTTTGGGAATTCAGCAAACCTGAAGATATGAACACCTCTTCAGATAATAGATTACAAGTGCCATTTGGAGACCACGAGGTAAAAGTTATCCCAATGAGTAGCAGTGCCACCGGAAGTGGTAGGGATGGTGAAGATGCAAGTGTAAATCAGGATGGTGGTGGGAACTTTGATTTCTCTACTAACAATGGAATTGAGATGGATTCCTTTTCTCTAAATGTTGATTCTGTGTATGGATTTTCTGGACAAAATCCTTCTGCAACTGTAGGAGATGCAGAAGTTATTGTCCTAAGTGATTCCGATGATGACATAATGCCCTCTGGAACCATCTACAGGGGAGAGAGAAATGATACTGGTGGGATTAATTTTCCTGTGGCCCCTTCTGGAATTGCTGATTCATATGGTGAAGATCCCACGCTTGGGACTGGTGGGAATCCATGCTTGGGTCTTTTTAATGGCAACGATGATGATTTTATTCCGCTCTGGCCACCATTAGCTCCCGGAACTCAATCAGGCCCTGGATTTCAATTATTTAGTTCCGAGGCAGATGTACCAGATACCCTAGTTGGTCTGCCTCATGGTTCCATCAATTGTTCCACATCTATGAATGGATACACCTTGGCTTCAGAAACTGGCATGGGATCTGCTACCCTAGTACCTGATTCTTCTGTTGGTCGTTCAGATGCTGACATGAATGATGGCTTAGTTGATAATCCATTGGCTTTTGCTGGTGATGATCCCTCTCTTCAAATATTTCTTCCCACAAGACCATCAGATGCATCAGTGCATTCTGATTTGAGAGATCAGGCTGATATGTCAAATGGTGTCCCTACTGATGATTGGATTTCTCTGAGGCTTGGGGGTGATGCCAGTGGCATTAATGGTGCGCCTGCAACTCCAAATGGATTAAATTCGAGAATGCAAATGCCATCCAGAGATGGTGCCATGGATTCTTTGGCTGACACAGGTTCGTTCTCTTTCGACAGAATTGCTACAATGAGTTTTAGATCGGTTCATGATTGGCATTAAAGGTAGCTTGATGGTTGTTTATGCTAATGGTTTAATATACATCACCTCTGATTTCATTGTGAAGGTTTTGTTTGAGAACTGGTTTTACTCTATTGGTGATCAAAATATTTACCTTTTTACCTTTTAACTTGTACTGGATATGAAAAAAGGTTTGAGGGTGGGAGGAAATGGGTTGTGTTTATTTTTCCTTTTCTCCAGTTGCAACACCTTCAGTATACATAGTTCAGGCAGGTGCTATTTCCACATCCTTATATTGCTATAGCCACAACATCTTTAATCAGGTTATTGACTTTTCAACTATTTCGCAAGTTTCTTATAAGAAAGAGAGTAATATTTATAACTTTAATTCTACTATTGAGAAACAAAAGTTGATAGCATATGACATTTGCTCCCAATTATCTCTTAGCCCTTACATGGCTAAGCTTCTGCCTGTTTAATTAGTATCATTAGTTTTTTCTCAAATAGTGTTGAATTCCGTGGCCAAGCCTCTATAAAAAAAAAGTAAATATGTTATTTTCTTATTTAAAGCTTTTGAAGCTTAAAGTCTTTAAACCAAAGAAATAGATTAGAAAGGGAAAAAAACCAATTTGGTTATTTTTAATATTAAACAAACAATAAAACACATCAAGTTCCAGAATATTTGCAAGCCAGTGATGATAGTTTTGTGTATATTTTGATTTATTTCAATTAGGTGGCCAAGCTTAAATTGTTTAATCTAGTTTAAGTCTCTCTATAAAGTTTAATGCTTCTAGAGTACCATGCTAATAGTTGAAGGTTTTAAGTAAAACTGAGTTGTAGAGTTCTCACCATTTTCTAGTGGTTAGAAGTCTGGTTGACATCTTCCTTTTCATAATTCAGTCGTGTGATTGAATGGGTAACCAGTTGAGTTCAACCCAGCAAAACTGTATTGCACGCCTTAGCTCTGTCGTTGAGCACAATTAGAAATTGTTTTTTGTTTTTACTTAATTATTAGATTGGTGTGATGATGTCACAAATTTTTGATTCATGACCATGGAAAAAGGTAGAAGGAACTAAAAGAGAATAGATTATAAACATGCTTAAAATGTGAGACATAGTCAAATTTGTTTTTCTTCTTTGAACAACTTATGGGTTGTATGAGCGAGCGATATCTCCTTTTTGGCAGTAAGTTTTACTTGTACAAGTGAGTGCTATCTCGTGAGATTGAGTAATGAAGTGAGCATTACTGAGCTTCTTCAAGCTCAAACTCATGTGGAATCACATATTCAAGTTCATGAACTCCATGGGACTAAAATATGCAATTCAGTAGGACACTGCCCAACCTGTAACTCTTCCAAGCTTGTTGCTGTACTCCAAGTGCAACCTTTTAAAGCTCTTCTCATTTCTGCCTCATGTACATCCTAGTTTACTCTAGCTTCTTTGCAAAACAGGAATTGAACCATGTTCACCAAGGCACGATGAAGAGAGGCAGATTCTTTGTGAGCCTCTTCAGAGACCAGAATATAGAGGTTAACAGAGAACTGAAGGAATGCTTCTGTGCCTTCATCTATAAAATATCTCTCTTTTAGGAAATCTGCATAGAAAGAGTTGAAAAGACAATAACCTTATTAAAGAGACTGGCTATAGCAATATAAGGGTGTGGAAATTGTCCCAGCCATTGTATTGTTGTCATTCCCTTTTTGGAAATCTTTGCAGTTTAATGATCATTAGGCTCATCACTGTTGTACCTTATGCAGCTTCTTTGCTTCTCGGTATGAATGACGGTAGCAGATCTGACAAGACAAGTAGGCAGAGATCAAATAGTCCTTTCTCATTTCCTCGCCAAAAACGTTCTGTCAGGCCGCGGTTGTATCTTTCTATTGACTCGGACTCTGAATAGAGGAACTGGAACTTTTTCTTTATGAGAACTATCTTTTGGGCTTTTTTTAATTTTATTTCCCTGGGATGGAAAGCATATCCTGGAGTAATCTTATGATTGACTCAGAGAATCTAGTTTTGGGTTTATAATTTAAAGAATGCTGACAGACATTTGGTCCCTGACAAGAGAAGAAGTGTTAGATGCGGCACAAGGCACCTCGGGGAGAACAAAGTGTTAGATGCGGCACAAGGCACCCGGGGTAGAACAAAGCGATTTAATACACAAGGCATCCAAATAGACTGCATGATTGCAAAACTTTTGCTGGCGCCTGCAAAAATTTTCCCTTGGTTTGTAAGCTTGAGGCCTTTTATCATTTTTCAGTATCCTGTTCACGTTTCAGCTGTGTTCGTGATGCCTGTTTGACTTAACAGAAACAGGCTTGTTCAAGTCTTTAATGATCTGCAGGTCCCGTGCTGGTATTGTACAGGAGATATGTGATTTGAATCCATCAATTCAAATATTTGGATGTAGTTGGGGGAACCCCATCACAGAAATACAAGATAGCTGCCTTGTCTCGGTTTTATAGCGAGAAGCAATAGCCTGTAAATATTCACTCAGATTCAGTTGTTTATAGAGAAATCATTTTTTGTCAAAATGGATGTTTTTCTCTTTATAGTCTGGCATGGTTTTAATGAATTTTTTGTGCCCATTACTCGGGCATGATATTTGTAGTAACGTGTAGAGATCCATTTGAAGGACAGCAAGGCCCTTGCACCTCCGATGGCGGGGCAACGTGGAAATTATATTAGTTTTATGCGTTTCCAATTGAGTTTCATGAGACTTCTGACTTTTGAGCTTATGATCATGCTCCTCCAGACATAAAATGTTTCAAATTTTAAGCCGAGTGTTTTTGGCACGAGCCTGTCATTGATTTTCCTTCAAATAAAGGACAGTAAAATATCGTGGAAAAATTCAGACCCCCACAATATTCCAGACACCCAGCCATTGATGTGGTGTGATGCATTGGATGAAGATTCAATGTTTTAAAGCTAAGTCTCTTATAAAATTATTTTTGGTCTGAAAATTTCCCATTACTCGGACACCCTTACGAAGACATTAATACATGATTCTATAAATAAAACTTTTTAATCTGTCTTACGTTTACATAATTTACATTAGCAAATTTGATTACTTGAGATGAAAGATAAATCTTGCATTATATGTGACGCCATCAACAAACAGAGCAAAAAATGTCATTCAATTCCAAGCAAAACCAAAGCAAACGGAGCAAAACTTGTATTAAGACAACATATCTATCCAAATTCACAGTACTAAGGCTACCATATCTGCATTTTCAAATGCAAATCCCTCCTCTATGAAGTTATGACTAACAAATCCTCAGCTGCAATGGTATCGGCAACAAACAAGGAAAAAAATTCCTCGGTTTCTTAAACTATCGTTTATGGCAATTTGGAAACTTGGATTCATCAATGTACCGTCAATTACTGTGTTTTCTTTTGTAAGGCTTGATGAAGAACATCAGAGAAACGCAGCAGCTCCGATTGAACACTGCCACATGTGACAGTAGCCAGGTCATAAGTTCGGGTAGTACAAACAGTCATGAGAGACAACCACATATGGGGAGGCAGCAGTACTCATCCTTTGTTAGCATTTGGTATCTTGGAATGGCTGGCGCTCTCACAACCTGGGCAGTTATGCAAGCTGTCATGAATATAAATGTCACAATCAAGGCAGAAGTGCTGTTTGCATTTTGGACAAGCAACACGAAGGCTGGGTTTGTTTCCTGTGTCATAAGCAGAGAAAAGGAAGTAAGCCAGGGAAGTGATGCCACCTGTTACATAGGCAAAGACATTCCACATATGCAACCGGTAAAAAGCTGAAAACATAGGCAAGGTTTATATATGACATCAATGAATAACTTAGTTTTATTTGGGAGGTGCTCCTACTCTTTCCCTGTGATTTTTATAATTAAGGGTTGAGCCAAATTTCTAGTTCACCTTTTCACTTTAATTGCCTTTTCTCTTCCTTCACTTTTCTATTACTGCCTCTTTTTGGAGGGGATAAGATGCCTCTCATTCTCTCATCATCTAACCTATTCCAATTTAGACTCTTCTCCTCTTAAGTAGTCTTATCATTATTACACTCAAAAGCAGCTAGATGCTGCTTCCTAAGGGAGCATCTGCTAACATGTTGGGGAACAATTGCATTATGGCAAAGAATCACTAAGCTCCCCAGCTTCCTTATTGGACCTGCAGAAGTTTTAATGTTGACAGACACAATCATAGAAAACATGACTGATCTACATCTACAACATTTCATAACCAAACAAAAACACAGATGACCAGTAGAAATGCCATTCAAATGCATGTATGATCAAATTTATTGCAAAAGCTCCAAATGATCTATTTTATGTACATAAATACTTACCGGGATTGAGAAGACTCTGTTGGCAGCCAAAACAAGCTCTAGGAAACTTGTTTTGTTGATCAATTAGTAGTGACGGAGAGACCTCATCAAATGGCACAATGGGGAAAAGATGATGATAAGACCTTGCCAAATGAGGAGAAGAAATAAGCGTCAACCCACAAATGCGACATTCAGTAGGTAGGTCACATACACGTGCCTTGCACCTTGGACAAGTGTATCCACCTCCGACCTTTGCCTCCTTGTGACATGAACAAATTGCCACAGAGCCCTCTGCCGCTCTTTGTGGGAAGCCCATCTTTATCAAATTAGCAATTGCAAATTCTGCTATTGCTGGTGGTGGAGGTGCATGTTCCAAGATTAACTCTTTTAAGTGTGGCTATGCAAGGAGATACATATCAGAATGAATGTTTTAAAAACAAACTTGTCGGTTAAATCTAATAAATAACTCTGGATGAACATCAGGCTCCAAAATAAATAAATGTTAAATCTTTTAAGTGTGAGACTAAAGACCACTTTCCAGTCTCTATGACAACACTGTTTCTTATTTTGGGTTATCATCAAGGTCATTCTTGAGAAACGTTTCATCCAGATGATAGAATTTGTGCTCAAATGCCTTGAAAAACCAGAATTCATGTTATTTTAGTAGTGTAGGGTTACTTAGTTGAACTCACCTCATCCAATGCAATATAGTACAAGCCACCAGTTTCCTGGCATAGATGTTTGCATATGAAAATTTCTGCTGAGAGACCAATAACTGAGCACCTAATTTTGGATTTCTTACATTTCTGGATAGTTTCCATTATATCTCCTGGATCACAGGTACTGAGAGCTGAATATAAGATCAGAACTTCTCTATGACCATATGATGGAATCTGTTCCAGATACCCATGTACAAGATCCAATGCGTTCTGTAGGGACGAGTCACCTGAGCATTCCAGCTTACCCATCAAAGCTTTAACATGAGAATTGGGACTGCCACCAAGATCCGTTAAGCAATGAGCAACACCGTCTTTTATAGTCACCAGGCCAACTTGACTAAGCGGATTCTGGTAAAAAAACTCTATAATGAAAGCCTCAACATGTTTTGCAACCACGCCCATTCGGCTTGGTCGAAAATCCATTTCCGCAGCAGCCTACAAATATTAAAAGAAACCAAAGGCAACAATTTGGAATCACAAATTAAGTAGATAAATATCACCCAGAACTATCAAAGAACTTCTGCATCCATGTATCTTAATATATCATTTTCATTATTGATTGAAGATGATATAAACCAATGTCCTTGGTTGTCCTCACTCAGCTCTAACCATTCTTCAACCCAGAATAAAGTCAATGTACTTCAAATCAATTTGAAGTTCCAAACTTTACTAAACAAAAGATTCCAGAAAAACCAATCCCATAAGATCAAACCAAAGAAAAATAAGCTAAATTCTCTCTCTCTAAACACAAACAGACAGACCCATAACCAAAATTGAACAAAATTTCCTTAGAGCTCAAAAGGGTATTAAGCAAATGGGAATCAAATACCTTAGAGAGGTCGATAACAATGTAAACATAACGAATAAGACCCTTTTGAATTCGAGCAGTGGAGGCAGCACGAAGGCGACGACGGTACTGAGCATGTTTAAGGCTCTGGTTGTCAATGGGCTGAAGAAGCCCAGACTCGTCCTCTTGCAGTGACTCCCATGACCTCTCATCAGCGTAGGCTCGTTCCCAAGCAGCGAGGCCTCCATTGTTTGCATCGTCTTCCTCTTCGTCTTCCTCTGCCTCTCCATTTAAGCGTCTTTGCTCGCCGTTGTTCATGTTTCGATTGACCAGGATTGCTGTGGCTCTTGGAGTGAGACCCAGAACACAGAGCCACAGACCAGTTCATAATGTACCGAGATTTTCCTAGGTTTTTCTTTTTCTTTTCTTTTTTTCTTTTAACTAAATATTCTTTCTCCAAACAAATTAAATACAAAGTTATTTCTTTAGTTTTTTTTAATGGAAGATTAGAATGTTAAAATTACATTATCACCTTTAATTATTAAAATTATTTAATATAAAAAGGTTTAAATTGTTTTTTTTTTAAATCATCTTTGATTAACAAGGAGAGTTTTTTTTTTTTTTGGTAAATACCACGATGTGTTGCCACATCCAAAGGATATCCCCGCTCGGAATTCGGCTCATCCCTAACCACAAAATGCTTTCAATGAGTTTCACACCTCTATCATTGAGGAAAGAGGGTTCTCTTTAATGATATAGCACATATAACTATTTTCTGAGACCAAAAAAAAGAAAAAAAAGGATATGTTGTAAAAGTTTGAAGGTGGAGCCCACAGAGGAAGTTTCCTTGCATCTTCCAGGAACTTTCCCTTCCCTGTATTTATCAATTCAGGAAGTTTCCTTGCATCTTCCAGGAACTTTCCTTCCCTGTATTTATCAATTCAGGAAGTTTCCTTGCATCTTCTAGGAACCTTCCCTTCCCTGTATTTTGCCTAAACATTAGCCTATAAATAGGAATACCAATTGTAAAGGGGAGTGTGACCAACGGAGAAAAGAAAGAAAGGGGAGAAGAGAAAAAGAAGAGAGAAGAAGAAGAGAAAAGAAGAAAGAAAAGAAGAGAAAAAGAAGAAAGAAAAGAGAGAAGAAGAAAGAAAGAGAAAATTCAGTGAGCCTCACATATTGTAAACTCTAAAGTTGTAGCCCTATTATTTCATATAGTGAAAAAGTTACTGCTGTTGCTCTCCGAGGACGTAGGCATAGCCGAACCTCGTTAAATGCTGTGTCTCATCTACTTTTCGTGCAGCTCAATATTCGTACATATTCCATGTTATTTTTATAACACGTTATCAGCACGAGAAGCTCTCAGGTATAATTTTTGTGCTGCACTATTATCTATACTACTAACCACTAACAAACATGGACCCTTGGTAATACTAAACATATTATCAGTGGGAGACCGTTACTAATACTAACTTTTTTCTTATTTTATTCGGTGGTGGTTTTAACCCCACATTTATTTACTGTATGGTGTAGGTTTATTACCCATACATGCACCTTTACTTTATCGCAAATTTATTTTACCGCATATTTATTTTATTTACTGTATGGTGTAGGTTTATTACCCATACAACAGTATTTATTTAAAAGGGTGGTGCGGGTTTATCGTCCACGCCTTTACTTTTATTTAAATGTATGGAGCAGAATTAGTGCCCATACAAGCACAATTTACTTTACCGCACATTTAATTTTATTTAAAGTATGGTGCGGGATTAACGTCCATACAGCAAGCAATTTAATTTATGAATTTAATTTACCGCACATTTACATTTATTTAAAAGGGTGGTGCGGGTTTATCGTCCACGCCTTTACTTTTATTTAAATGTATGTAGCAGAATTAATGCCCATACAAACACCTTAACTTTATGAATTTAATTTACCGCACATTTACATTTATTTAAAGTGTGGTGCGGGTTTATCGTCCATACCAGTAATTTATTTACCAGCAATTTATTTTATGGATTAAATGTGCTGTATGATGAGTTTTTACAGTATGCAGATCAGGACCAGAAGTTCCTTGATCCTCATCATACAATTACATCAGGACTTGAAGATCCTTGATGATGATATTAATATGAGAGCTGGCAGTCTCTCCGGTACTGTATTTGTAAACATGTGATCGGACTTAAGGGTCCTTGATCCCTGACATGTAAATAAGGACCTAGAGTTCCTTAATGATGTAACAGTACCGTATTGGTTCATGGTGCCGTACACATTAATGATAACTGTACTGGCAGATGAATAGATACGTATTCATGACTTGATGAATAGATACGTATTCATGACTTGATGAATAGTACTATTCACATGAATAGTGACGTATGCATAAATATTAACCATTTTGGGTAAACCGTCACTATATACAAAAGGGAACCTGCAGTTTCATGGTGCCGTACACATGGATGATAACTGTACTGGCAGATGAATAGATACGTATTCATGACTTGATGAATAGTACTATTCACATGAATAGTGACGTATGCATAAATATTAACCGTTTTGGGTAAACCGTCACTATATACAAAAGGGAACCTGCAGTTCCTTAAACTCATGGATGAACAATTAAATGAGATGCCAGAAGTTCCTCAAGATATGGACAATTATGTAAGGACTTGAAGTCCAGAAATATGTACAGAAAATTATAAAAATGTCCATACCATGAGAATATGTGGCTTTGGCCTGAAGTTCAAAATTTACAGTGTTGAGAACCTGAAGTTCCAACAATTAAATGGACAACCCTTGAGGTATTATTGCAAATTGTGGTATGCCACATATTTCTTTGGCATAAGAAGATGATGAATTTAATAAAGTTCAATTTTGTTATAATCGACACCTCAAGGAAGAAATATATTTTGTGAATTCCGGTTGTTAAGAATACACTGCGAAATGGATAATATTAATATAAACCTCAAATAATGAATTGAGGCTCCCCACATATTTTGTTATATCTGGGCCGGAAGCCCATGGATCCAAATATATGAGAGATCCTGAACTTGAAGTTGTGGGTATATAGTAGTTAATGCTCTTCACTACTATATTGCGATATTATCATGGCTTTTACTCAATTCATATTTCATGTCCATTTGAAAAGGGCAAATAAATTCTGAGTTTGTGCCCAGGCCAAAAGTTCCGGGCTACCATGCGATAAAATATGAAATTTGGGAGAGACAATGTGGTTATTTGAACCTATAAGGCACAAGGTTCCAAATCGTCATTTTGAAAAGACGTAAAAACCACAGGTGCAAGTTTAAGAATATGCGCAATTATTATAACAGAAAAGGGGCATACAACAGATAGATTTTTTCCTGCAATGAAGGTGCAGGCCCTGTAAAATCTATAAAAATTACATTATGTTCTGGAAGCCTCTGAAGGAAGATGACGGCGCCTCTTAAGCTTAGCCATGAGCTTCTCATGGTCTCCCAAAATTCTTTCATTCGAGACCTGCAGCATGTCTAGCCTTCTCAGTGTATCAACAGAGTACGAACTCACCAGTTTCAACAAGGCATTATTCTCTCCTTTAAGTTTCTCAACCTCCTGTTGAGACTCATGAAGCATTCTTTGGAGAGACGAATTTTCAGTTGTTAAATTCTCAACCTCGTTTGCTCTGGCACGCAAACGATCAGCCATGTTAGAAACAGAAACAGCACTCTGAATGCTAAAAGTCATTGAGTCATCAATAGCCTCTTCCTCTGATCTCCCCGTCAACAACATTTCATCCATTGGAGTAATGAAATTCCTAGCTACTATGACAGCAGTAGCATCATTCATCATCACAGAATCATTAACTGTGAGATGACGATTTTTGGATACAAAGGATGGACGCCAAACTTGGGCGTCACTGGTAGTTGTGGGAGCATCATTTAAATTGAAATAATTTGGGCAGGTAGAAGAGGAAGCCTTTTTTTTTTAAGAAGGTTTCGAAGAAAGTCTTAGAAAAACTAAAGGCTCGGAAAATGAAGGAAGTTGAGTTGAAACGCAGTTTGCAAAGGCAATATCTATAGACGAAAATGTGGCAACTTTTCAGGACCCCAATATCTTCTCGAATCCCCATATTATCTTTTTCTTTCCCAGAGTCCAAAACTTCACGTGGCCTCTAATAATGCCTGTCGGCACTTTCGGCGTTTTTCAAAGTATTATTTTCAAAGCCGATCTTGCTTTACGGATTTCACGGAACTACTTTTTCAAAAGTATCCCGAGAATCTCGCAATTTTCCTATGGTTAATTTGAAATTCACCGGTTCTACCTATTCATTGTATTTGTGTATAAATGTGTTACTAACGAAATTTTCTTTGCAAACGACATCCAGTTTTCTCCATACCTAGTGATGCGATATCTACTTATTTTTCTAATCAGTGAGCACTTAATATGCCTGAGAAGTAAGACTATCTCTGATCATCCATTCAGGAAGCAAGACTATCCCTGATCACGTTTCCACTACATCAGGAAACTGTGAAGGCGATCTTATGCTCTAATCTCCGGAAGTCCTTCTAGACTAGGAGATATGAGAGCTTATTGTCTGCTCCCACCAGCTTCCTTCCCTGATTGCTTACCTTCTCTTGCAATCAATATCACATTATTTTTGCATTTTTTCTCTTTTTATAACTCTCTGTTCATAAGAGATTTTATTTCTTTAGAATGAACATCTGAAGAATGAATCCATGAAGTAATCCTAACTATGAGGGTTATTTGTTTTGACAGAGGCAAAAGAGTTGTGATTTTTGCTCTTGCAGGATATAACTAGATCATCAAGCGCTACATTATATTTACTGGGCTGATATGAGCTTGAATGATACTTGAGAAAAGTTTCTCCCACCTAAGGATGTAAGCAATACTTGTGTTATTTCATGCTTATATACCTATTTGATATTTTATCTTGAAAGGTAACCAAATTGGGAGATAAGTCCGTTCCAAAAGAATGGCTTGTATGTATCCATGAATTATTAATACAAATTTCACAGATTGTAAAATGGATACATTGATAATACACTGCACATATTAAAGTCCCATAAGAACAGAATATGGGTATAGCAGTGATCAATATGGGTGCACGCCTGTTGCGTAGCAAATGATATGGATTGAAGTCCCGAAAGGACAATCCTTTGACATGTCAATATTGATATTATGCACGCCTAATGCGTAGCAAATTATATGGGTTAAAGTCCCATAATATGGGTTAAAGTCCCAGAAATTAATTGACATGTATGTATTAATCTGTGGCATGCCTGCAGCATGACAGATATATGGGTTCTCAATGTTCCAACTCCCTAAATGGAGATTATCCACGCCCTACTACTAAATAATGCTCCGATGGAGGTTATAATCCACATTCTCACATAATAAAAGCCCCCTGAAGTGGCTTGGGTACCCAAAAGCAAAGAAATGCTTATAATTGATGCATGCGCATGCACATGAGAATGGTGGGATTATGAATTGATGAATGACAATTTTTAGTTTTGGAGTAGCTACTCAAATCATCAATGGGCTGTGTTGATTGGAACCACGTTCAATTATTAAATGTCGACAATATCACTGGCCAAAATGGAACGAGGTAATTCCATTATAAATGAGAATGAACGTGAAAGAACAAACCCACAATACGAACCCCAAAATTTGTTAATACTGAAAGTTATACTTGGGTGTTCGGAATAAAAGGGAATATACCTACTTTGTATGACACATTGTTTCTGGCAGAAACAAGGAATGTTGGGTTTTCTCCATATTTACAGATTCAATTGTGCCCCCCCTTATTACACAATTACGGAGACCAACATATTATCTTTAAGGGTTATTAAATGCACGGAGCATATCGCCAGAAGCGATTTCCTAAAGATGTATAAATAGCTGGGTAAAAGCTATATAATGTGTCATAAAGCTTAATCCCTTTTAGACAAAATCCGTTGAGAGGATTGATATTGCATAAAGCAAGTCCCTAAAGGACATGTGCTTGAAGCACAAAATTTGTACTCAATATTAATATGCATAAATTACCTCAGTGAGTACATTGATTATAATGTGATTGCAACACATTAAAGCTTCTGCAGAATTCATGAAATATTTGTCTCGATCGAGCATTATGCCAACGAGATTCTTGCTTATACTAAGAAAGTATTAAAGTATTTTTATGAGGATTATCCGTTGGACACTTTAATGATTTTCCGGAAGTATATTGGACCGGACATCATATTTTCCAGATAGGGCTCAACTCCATCACCATCATTTTGGGATGATGTGAGGTATATTTGATGCTATCTAAGCATAACACCATATACGGGCATATTTTTTTAGTGAACTTATAAATAGCCCAAGTGTTCTAAGATATGCGGACTCAGGAAATCTCTATGGTCGCTTACTGGAAAAAGCTAGTCATGAAGTTTTCAGGGGGAGATATTCATTAGGGGGAGCATGGTATTAATAAAGACCTTCATACACTATTGACTCACAGCAGCAGTGTCAACTATGATATTCAGACAGATGATCAACAGTATGGCTTAAAGATATTTTGCCAAGCATCAGGGGGAGCGTGCTGTCAATACAGACCCTTACACACTGTACTCTTTTTCCTTCGTCCAGGTTTTTATCCCACTGGATTTTTCCTGGCAAGGTTTTAACGAGGCAGTGTCGCACGCGCGTCAATATACACAGAATTTTATGTTACACGTGATTATGTACTCTTTTTTCCTTCGACCAGTTTTTGTCCTACTGGGTTTTTACTGGCAAGGTTTTTAATGAGGCATATTCCATATCATTTGTGGTCTCCAAGGGGGAGTGTTGTAAAAGTTTGAAGGTGGAGCCCACAGAGGAAGTTTCCTTGCATCTTCCAGGAACTTTCCCTTCCCTGTATTTATCAATTCAGGAAGTTTCCTTGCATCTTCCAGGAACTTTCCTTCCCTGTATTTATCAATTCAGGAAGTTTCCTTGCATCTTCCAGGAACCTTCCCTTCCCTGTATTTTGCCTAAACATTAGCCTATAAATAGGCATACCAATTGTAAAGGGGAGTGTGACCAACGGAGAAAAGAAAGAAAGGGGAGAAGAGAAAAAGAAGAGAGAAGAAGAAGAGAAAAGAAGAAAGAAAAGAAGAGAAAAAGAAGAAAGAAAAGAGAGAGAAAATTCAGTGAGCCTCACATATTGTAAACTCTAAAGTTGTAGCCCTATTATTTCATATAGTGAAAAAGTTACTGCTGTTGCTCTCCGAGGACGTAGGCATAGCCGAACCTCGTTAAATGCTGTGTCTCATCTACTTTTCGTGCAGCTCAATATTCGTACATATTCCATGTTATTTTTATAACAGGATAACTATTTTCTGATTCATTAAAAAAAGAAAGCAATCCACTTTTCTTTAACTTTTAAAACCGACTTTCTCTACTTCTTGGTCTTGGCCAAGACAGGGGAAGAATGATATGATGATATGAACAGCAAAATTGCAATATGTAAGTTGGGGAAAAAAAAACTCAACTTTGATGAAACAATTCCTTATACATTATAATGGGTTGTCTTCTTCAGTTCTTTAGAGCTTTGTTCATCAATTAACGTTGAACAAGGCTACTATTTACAACTTCTCCTAGCATTTTTGTGACGAAGATTTATGTTCTGTGGAGATGGAGTAATTTTTGTATGTCTACCATTCAATATAAATAAGACAAATGAAAATATTTTATTTTTGTGCATACAAAAATTTCTCGTTATCTAAAATCCCTTGGAGCTTAAAAAATTTACTTTAAAATTTGGTCTCTTGCAAACAATAACTCAATAATTCAGATTCAATTCTGACATTTTTCCTGAGGCAAACATTTTTCATCTCTTAGCTAAATGGCTTTTCTCCTTGGACCTTGAATTGGTGGTCTCATTCATTTTGGGCTAATTGATACTTTTTGGTCTCTCTGGCTTGTTGAGATTTCCAAATTAGTCCCCAAAATCCTAAAAATGATTACTTGTTTTTTAAATAAACTTTTTTTGTTACTTTACAATCAAATGTTTGATACTCAAAGAGAAAAGTATCCCAAATCTAAGGTTCAATTAAGCAATTTACATATGAAACTCAAATCTAAATCCTTTCATCCGAATCCACCCTTTAAATCATGAAATTAAAATAGTCGATTTGCTTGTTTATTTCCGCCTTTACAAGCTTCTCATCTTTGTATCTTTTAAGCCTACAACTGAAAAATATAACCCCCAAAAAAATTTTCATTTCCATATAAAATTGAAAAAAAGACAATATGGACAACGGGAAGTGGAATGCCACAATTGGTACCCTGCATCAGCGACTCCACAAGTCGAATCGTACGGTCAATTAATTGGCCAGGTCTTGGAGACAACATGGATCAATGAAACAAAACTATGCCTTCCGATGCAGTACTTTTAGAACTTCTGAATTGATGCAGGAATTGCCTTGTTGAGATCCTCTGGTTATGTATCTTCAACCTTTTTAGCACCAGCTCTCAGTCCACCTTTTGCTCCATGTGTGGTAGTACTATATAAAAGTCTCTCTACCGCGCCACAGGACATTCAAGCTTTATGAGTTCTGGAGAAAACCCCACCCCTAGCCATTTATTAAAAAAGAAAACAACATGATTGGACTGCACCACAGAACGTCTATTGATGTTAGTAAACTGATAAATGGTTGACTGAGGAGCAATATGTCATTAGAAATTCAAATGATAATACTAAAAAAAAGTGAGTATTAGCAGCTTGCTTATAAATACAAGGCAAGAGAAAGAAACAAAATCTAACGTCTAGAACTTTCCGCTGATAGTCGACCTTAATTTGCTTTGCCCGCTGCAGGATTCCGGCCAAACTGGATGATCATTGGTTTGCCTTTGAATACATACCCATTCACAAGATTCTGCAACCAAGGTTTATAATGCACAACAAGTGAGAACTTTTATACCTCCTCCAACTCAAAAGCAAGATAACACAAGAACTAGAGAGATCTTCTTGAATGATAAGCAAAACCGTATAATCCAATATGTAATCCAAAAACCTATATATATATATATATATGTTTGAATAGAAACAAAATTTATTGAAAGAACTGAAAAGGAACAACAAGTGGATAAGGCATCCACAAGCCAAACGAGCAACAACATAATAACAGACGAAAACAGACACTAAAACAAAGGCACCAGCCAAACTACTTAGAGTCCGCAACACCAAAAGGACCAAAGGAAGTGAGCCAGAAAGAATCGAACAAGATCCAGCCAAAAGCCAAAAAATAAACAGACGCAAAAAAACACTTCACATAACAGCAGCAGCCATATCCCTCAATATAGTGGAATAAGAAGAGTCTTTGAACTGAAGTGACAGAAGCCCATAAAGCTGCCCAAATTTTAACTCTATCCCATATTCACCGACACCCAATCCCTCATACTCATAAAAAAATCCTCCTGTTACGCTCCAGCACTATGTTCCAAAATACAGACTGCACCAAGCAGCCCTATAAGGTTGAAGCACACTTCCCCCTGCCCCATACGACCATAAAACTTGCAGGCAAGCCTCCAAGACCGCCATGGTACTAAATTATAGAACAATTATTATATGAATTGGCAAGAGACGTACCAAAGCATAATGGGCTAGTTCAACTGATGGAAATGTCACGAAAGCTTGGCCCCTCATTCTTCCTTCCTGACATGAAAATATTACTATCAGCTTATGCGAGTAGGAAACTGTCACTTGATGCGGATGCAAAGATCAGTAAAAAATTGCAATTGGCTTTCAGTACTATATATATCATGCCAGAGACTATATATAAAGAATGAAATCTTGACAAAAGTAGTCTTCATCAAGGCATTCAAATTTATAAATGGACTCTGAGATCCTTTCTTCATAAGGCAAGGTAAAAGTCTCGTTCAACCTTATAGTCCACCATATTCCTCTCAATTTGGGCTCATAACACCTCATAATCTTCTCTTTTTCCACCTATTTTTGTCTGGTCCGTCAGAAGTTGATGGACAAAGAGAGGTTCTCACAATTTTCTCATTTGACAGTTGTGTTCCGTATCCTTTTACTAAGAGTAGCAAGGCTCCGCCAACATACTTAATTACAAAAGACAACAAAATGTTGTTTGCTATTGTACTTTAAAAGACTATCTCAAAAGTGGTGCATCTAAAAAACAACTTAAGACATCAAACTGAATCAAATATGCAAAGCTTCACTTGGAAACATAGAGGTTGATCAAGAGACCTTACCTGCATAAGCTTTAGACTGAGACCAGATTTGGCTGCATCAACGCTTCCAAATAATGACCCTACAAGCACAATATAAGCATTACTGTAGGTAGAAAGGTTAACCAGTTTGACAGTTCTTGGACAAGGAGAATTGGAGCCATATCTCCTGACTGGACACCAAAAACAAGAGAGATATGAAGAGAAATGAAGTGTAAAGAAATCACTTGCTCAACAGTCTACTCTTAGAAATCTCAAAACAAAAAACATGCAGAAGAAACTAAGATTCCGAACCTACTGTAAAAGAAGATTAAATGAATGATATAAAATTCATCAGGATTGTGAGCTCACCAAATATGTAGTAGAAGTCATCAGCAACGATGTCCTTTGCCAGGTTCTTTATATACAACACAGAGGCAGGATTCCCAGCTGCATAGTTCTGAAGACTCCAAATAAGATTTTCATATTATTTTTTTTCGGAAGTCAGCTAAATCTTAATTTTGTCAGCTATTTTTATTAAGAAAAAGTTCCTCAAAATTCATATATATTTTTGCTGGCTACAAGGCACCTCCTCAGACTCTGATGCCAGCCCCCACCTACCAACCTTGTATAATATGTAATAGGCACAAAGCAATTGAATTCCACAAACAACCCGGTACAAAATACAGACTAAGCAAAATTAGAATAGTAAACAAGTTTGCTTGCAAAAAGTTAACCGCAGACACAAAAATCCTCTTTTCCATTGCCATGGACTTTTAAAAGTTAATTCTGGTTTCATGCTAATCAATGGTGACAAATTTTCTAATAAAGTCACGTTTTTTTATTGTTTTTAATACCAGAAAACAAAAACAAATTTTAAAAATTAAAACTAGTGACTAAAACGAGGAAACATACTATGAAAACAACTAAGAAAAATAACTTAAAATTTTGTTGAATTATATCTTAAGACTGTCATATTATCATGATAAGAATTTGGGTTAATACATGTTTGATCCTTCCACAGAGAAATTAGTAAATTTGATTGTGTCGCATGCTCATTTTACCAAAATAAAGCAAATTTTTTGATATTACCTTAAACATCGGCAGCGATAATATTTCTTCTGGAGGCAACTTTCCTCTTTCTAGTTCTTCTGGAGTTGCAAAAGAATTAATATCTGAACTCTCATTTTTTGGATGCTCTGAGTCTTTGGTAATACTATCATCTTTATGTTCATTGTTAACAACTTTGGGGGCAATTTTTATCTGAAACAAAGTAAGAAAATATATCAAAAATTGCTTGAAGATAAGAGATCATACTACAAATACGATCATTCATCTTGAAAAGTAAATCACCTGTACGATAGGGTTCTTCTTTTTTATCATTGGCCTCTCTTTAGGGACCAGAATAGCGGGTTTCAATCCAACATCTTCATGAGCTACATCTTTATCAACTGCGGGACCAACAATAGCTTCTCGTTTGACACGCTTCTGTCCTCTTGAAGTTCCGCTCGAGGGTTTTCCATCAATCTCCTAATAACATTCAATCCAAAGTCTCAAAGAATGTATAAAGCAACTACAATAATTAAACAGTCAGTGTAACTAATTGCTTGTCGCATATCAAATTGGAGAAACACGAAATAATTTCCCCATGTTATACAAATGTGTAGATATGCAGATGAATTAAAAATTATCCTTCTTGAAAACTTATTTTAAAAGAAAAAATTTGCAACTGAACTTTTTTGAGGACTGGCAAGCAAAAGCTGGCATGCCTCTGGTTCTAAATCTCCAGAATTAGGGAGGAAGAAAGTATTCTTTGCACATGGTATTTGTAGATTGCACACACAAAGAAATGATCGATGTGGTCCAGATGCATTGGTGCTTGTCTGGTAAAATTTTCAGTATTTTCTTTTGTTCTTTAAAGAGAGAGATGAATGAAAGAATAGAAACAATGGTTTACAAATAAAATGGTTTTTGTTTGTTTGTTTTTTTATAAATTGTTCTCAGTTTTTTTAAATAAATAATTAGATAAAACCATACTACCCCTCTTCTCTTTCATTTCCCTCGTCTCTATCCTCTCTCTCACATACAAATGTTATCTAATGAGCGTTTAGCAATCTAAAGGCAAGTAGTTACCTCGTCTGAAGACTCCATTTCTGACTCTTCACTTGATAAATCTGCTGAGGGAGGCTTTGCAGCTAGAGGAGGGGGAGGTGGTGGTGGCACGGGTACTGAAGGTGGTAGCGGTGGAGAGGGAAGAGCCATACGAAATGGAGCTGGTATATTCATTTTGTTCATCAAGTGCAAAACCTACAGTTGATTATTCTAAGTCTTAATTGATATGGCTGCAATAATATGTCTAGTTGACTAGACAAAACGAAGTAGAAATTCAAATTAGGGGAGCCAAAGTATAGTAACATTAGCTTAGCATGAGATTAGAGAGAACCTGTGTATAAAATCGAGGAACGGCGATAAGAGCATTTACAATGTTGGTCAGTATATTTCCATCCGGTGGCGGGTAAGCATACCTGTAATGAAAGATAAGCCGATTGGACATTCATAACAGAGCAATGTCAACCCATTAGACATTCATAACAGAGATTTAGCATGCCATTCATAACAAAATATGAGATAATACGTCAAGGGAGGCCAAAGGTAACTGGGTAATTGTTTTATGTAACAAGAAGCTGAAACTTTAAGCCACTCTAGCCTCATTCATTTCAGCAAACCATATCTTCTAAGCCTTGTATTAAGATAGCTATAGTTTGGTTGAAATTGAGAGACTCCTTTCCGGCCACTAAGGGCCAAAGACAATAGGATCATCAAAGGAACTCTTGTAATATGAATTCAGAACATACTTGAAAATATAGTAACAAGTATTGATGATAGTTTATAATCTCTAGAAGAATAAGAAAGAAAAGAAAAAAAATATACATCAGACGATCACATGAAGAATAGACAAAACATATGTATGTAATACTCATAAAAAAGACATCCTCATAACAAATGTCTCACGAGTTTAAAGAAATTGAAAAGGTATAACATACTCAAGGTGAGGAGGAAAGGGATAGTCTACACCAAGCCTAGGGGCAATGGGCTCTGATCTTGAGACTTCAGTTTCTTGAATATCTCTATTGATGATAGGATTGTGGACCAAAGATGATTTGGAAGTGGCGGTTATAGAAAGAGAATCCTTGTTAGCAGCCTGCGATGGCTTATCATTATTAGCGGTCGCCCTCTCCACTTTTAAGACCTTACCAAGAAACCTCAGCCTACCAAACAAAGAAAACACAGCCACCAACTCAATTATTAACAGAAAATTAGAATATGACATTTTTGCTTGAATCAAGAGAGTAAAATAGATATGGCAATACCCGTTCAACTGACGCTGTGCTTGGTAAGCCAAGCCTTCATTTTGGAAATCTACAAATGCGCAGTTCCTCAACCTATATTCATATACACAGATCAAAGTGAGGGGGGCAAAAGGAAACAGGCAAACAATTGAAAAGGAAGAGGAGAGAGCATTGACCGGCCAGTAGCAGAGCAAGAGCGCACAGAAGAAGCACCATAGTGGGACAACAGCCGAAACAGGGTCTCCTCAGGAATGCCTTCTGGAAGGTGACGAATCAATAGACTCACCCTATTGCTACCAATATTTGATGATTCTTCAAAACCCAGCTGTTGTTGTTGTTGCTGCTGCATCTCAGCCACTATACCGACTGTAGCAGCCAAAATTTCTTGGTTCGCCCAGTACCTGTCTGAGAGTCCCGAGTCTATAGACTCACTGTATAACTCTTTCTTTTGGCGGACCGGAAGGGTGAGAATTCTGGGAAAAAGTATTTCTAAACCAGAACGGCCCTTTGTTAATTGGGCGGAGATTAATATATCTTTTTAAGTGGAATTCGGGTGGGCCCAAACCCAAACAGACTATCCACCACGGTTGGCTTAGCTTAGGGTTTAGCGATCAAACCTTAAACCCTCATGTTGACCAAAACTAAACCTTAAACCCTCAATTCACAGCTGCATTCTCAGAGTTTCTGCGAGAGAGCTCGTCTTATTCCTCAGCGTCTGAGAACTAGTCGCCATGACAGACCCAATCCGTTACGCATCTCCGGACGACGAGACGAAGAAGACGACGCACAAGAGAAAGAGAGGGAATAAACCGTCGGAAGAATCAGAGCCTCGAAACCCTTATCAGGCCCAACAAAACGAAGAAGAGGAGAAAGGAGAAGGTGATGATGACAATAAGAAGGAAAAGAAGACGAAGAAAATGAAGGGAGAGGAAGCAGAGGCCAACGCAGAGGGGGTGGAGGAGGAGAATAAGAGGAAGAAGAAGGTCAAAAGTGGTGGAGGGTCTGGGATTATGAGCAGAGACTCCTTTGGTTCATTGAATTTGTCTGCCAACACTTTCAAGGCCATTCAGGAACTCAACTTTCAGTATATGACTCAGGTAAATTTTCTGGTTGAACTTGATTTTATTAGCTCCTAATTTACAGGGTTTATAAGTTTCTAATAATCAAGGCTTTGGCCTTTTATAGTATTGATAGGAAAATATTTACACCTGCAGATTCAAGCCAGAGCAATCCCATCACTATTGATCGGAAAAGATGTCCTCGGAGCTGCTAGGACAGGATCCGGGAAGACTCTTGCTTTTCTTATACCAGCTTTGGAGTTGCTATATCACACAAAGTTTACTCCTCGTAATGGAACAGGTGTTGTTGTCATTTGCCCAACACGGGAACTTGCAATTCAGGTGAGAAACCCTGGCATATTCTCGTTATTTGTTTTGCAATGTTACATTCTTCTTATATTGAGCTCGCTCCAATTCAAGAACACATCTTTTTGATGCCTCAACAAATTTGACGTATCTAGGTTAAGTTTTAATTTTTGCCTAAAGATAATGAAGCCGAAAATGGAAATGTGTGTAAAAATTTATGCCTTTTAAGATGAAAGAAATTGTGCTTTATTACTTGTTCTGCTGTTGTATTCTGAGATTTACAGTTGATCCCCTTCTTTCTACCCTGACTACTTTTCCTTTCAAATAATTCAGACCTATGCCGTGGCAAAGGACCTTCTGAAGTACCACTCACATACTGTTGACTTGGTTATCGGTGGTGCAGCTAGGAGAGGTGAAGCAGAACGTCTTGTAAAAGGAGTAAATCTATTGGTTGCAACCCCTGGTCGACTTCTTGACCATCTCCAGAATACCAAGGGATTCATATATAAGAACTTGAAGGTCATTCTCATCTATTCTTCGGCAATTTTGTTGTAGTTTTTTCAAAAGTATTTGTAACTGGTTGTTTTCTGAAATGTTGCATATTGCTTCAGATGGCTTTCTTATTGAAAGAAAATTCTACGTAATGTTTCCCTGACTTTTGAATATTCTTTGTGGTTATTAATCCTTTGGCCGAGATACTGGAGTGTAGTTTGGAGTCCTTTTGCAATTTTGATTGTTGTGTTAGAGACGAAATTTATCTTGTTTGTGTGGTTGAGCTACATATGTTTGATTGAGATGAAAGCTTGTATCACGACATCACATCATTTGACGATCCTTAGTTTGATTGTTCTCTTGGATTTGCAGTGCCTCATAATTGATGAAGCTGATAGGATTTTGGAAGCAAACTTTGAGGAAGAAATGAAACAGATTATTAAGCTTCTACCCAAGGTACAGTATTTGAGTTAATAATCTATGTTGTGTTACAAAGACTCTAGGCTGCAGACAGTAGATGCATCCAACTTGCAACATATCTTTGTGATTTTCTTTTAATAGGAGCAGCTTGGAGTTTTGTTAACTGTGTGATTATATTCGGCATTCGGCCTAGATGCATTAAGTTTAAGGTTTTAGTTACAATTTCATATGGATTTTATACGGTTATGTCCTGTGGCTGACTGAGTTGCTAATGGATGTGCAGAAAAGGCAAACAGCTTTATTTTCAGCAACCCAAACTACAAAGGTTTGTGCCGTAGTCTCTTGCTTTCTGCATTGTTTTTAAATATCTTTAGCATAAATTGATACGCTACGCACAGTTCAATAGTTCACTAACTTTTAATGCTTTGAGTCTACGCGTCTGTGTGTGTTCCCATGATTTTGCTCTGAAAATACTTTTCCTATTAAACCTGTAGGTTCACGATCTTGCTAGATTGTCGTTGAAAGAACATCACTTGATTGATGTTGATGGTGGAAGAACTAAGGTAGGAATCCATCTGGTTTTATGTATTCCTCCTTTTACATTTATTTTGTGTTCATCATGTCTATTTTGAAATTAAATCGACTTCATATTCTTATATTCTTATATGTTTTTTCTTTTCGTTTTGATTTAACCCTAATCTCTAAAATCTGACATTGTGTGCAATATATACAGGTCACCAATGAAGGGCTGAAACAAGGCTATTTTATTGTGCCTAGTGAGGAGAGATTTATTCTCCTATATTCTTTTCTGGTGGCGATTCGGTCTAAGAAAGTGATGGTCTTCTTCTCTTCTTGTAACTCAGTCAAATTCCACTCTGACCTTCTTAGATACGTTAATGTGGATTGCTTTGATATCCATGGAAAGCAAAAGCAGCAGAGGAGGACAAAAACTTTTTTTGACTTCTGCAAAGCAGAGAAAGGAATCTTACTCTGTACTGATGTTGCTGCTCGTGGCCTGGATATTCCTGCTGTGGTATGCTTCCTCTTTCTTTTTGCAATTTTTCTAAACTTTTTTTGAACATCATGTTATGCCAATACACTTCTTTGTCACATTATAGCAGTATCACAATAAGCAAATGCTTGTGGTAAATCTAATGCTTGTTTTTTCTTTGCTTGTAGGACGTGATTGTGCAGTTTGATCCTCCAGATGATCCCAAGGTGTCTAATTTTCCCTCTTTACTGACATATTTCAACTAATTTTTGTATCAAGTAGTTCTTCTATATCCATTTTGTAGCATGAAGAATTTATCCATTCCCGAGTTCTGTTTCTTTTTCCTATTCTTAAATGCTTTCACAACAATGGGATATCTGCTTGCAGGAATATATCCACAGAGTTGGTCGAACAGCTCGAGGGGAAGGTGGAAAAGGAAAGGCATTTCTTTTCCTCATACCCGAAGAGATGCAATTTATTCGCTATTTGAAGGTATGATTTAGTCAAGAAGAAAAAATAAACAGGAGCAGCGAAACCCCAGCACCCCACCCCCACACACACACAACAAAAGTGCCATGCTTTCCGGAAGGGTGTCTGTATTTAGAGCAAGCACAAATCACTTTTTTTTAGGTTGCTACATGCGGTGCTTGTTCTCCATTTCAATTCTTTATTTTATTCTGTTTTCAGGCTGAAAAAGTCCCCGTTGAAGAGCAACAAATTAATAAGAATAAGCTGAAAAATGTGCAGTCTCAACTGGTAATTTCCTGTTTTCAGGCTTCAGTTGTTACCTATTACTACACAGTAACTGGTTCCGAGGAACCTTATGTATTGCCGTGACTGATGCAGGAAAAGATGGTTGAGGGCAACTACTATCTGCGCCAAGCGGCAAAAGAAGCATATAAATCTTATCTATTAGCGTATAATTCACACTCTATGAAGGACATCTTTAATGTTCACCGTCTCGATCTGCAGGTACCCAAACTTTTTCTTGATATTGTAAAGGAAATTATTTATCTTTTAATTTCTGCTGTTGTTGTTGGGATGTCAAAATATGAAATGTAGCATGGTTATGTATCAGCATTTATTCTGCCAATTAATTGCAAAGTGCTGTTGAACTTGGACCTACAGGCGGTCGCAGCTTCATTTTGCTTTTCAAGTCTTCCCAAGGTGAATTTGAACTTAAACAGCAGTGCATCAAAGTTCCGGAAGAAGATGCACAAAGTAGGAGGAAGTAGAAATGGATTCAGCGAGAGCAATCCTTATGGAATGCGAAAAGGTAGAGATGAAATTCGACAATTTGTGAAGCATTAAGGAGCCTGCGTGCAGTGTATTATATATAGGGGGCAGATCCGTAGCACTATATTTTTTGCACAATTTTTAAAACAATTTTTTAACCATTAGATTAGAATGTATTGAATGGTTGAGATTAAGTCTCATTAATTAAATAATTAAATAAAATTTTAATTAACAATCTCCTTATGTTTTCTCTCTCCTCATTGATGTTTTCCATACCTGCTGTCATTAACACCCTTTCTCAAACTTTTTTCTTCTTCTTCGTGCCTAGTACGACTCTGGTTACATATTGTTTCCATTTAAAGTCCGAAAACAGCCTAAGCCACCTTGGCTGATCAAGAATTGGGGAAAAGGGGGTCTTTTACATATTTTATTAACATTTTCCTAACGGTAGTTGCTTCTTATAACGAGTTCTTAAGTTTCTGAATTGATGTGAGAAAGAGTGAAGAAGAAGAAGAAAAGATGATTGTGCAATTGAGCTTGAAATGAGGCGAGAAAGGTCTACTTGGAAATTGGCCCTTCAACTGCATCCACTTGCAGAAGCCATTACCATGCTTTTATTCAACGCATTTTTTATTCCAAGTGGAAGCAGTGGTAAATGGAACCAGCAGAAGAAGGCCTCCATTTGAGGACATCAGAAATGTTAGGATCAGGCTGATAACAAGGCATCAAAGACTAGAATAACCAAGAGACTTAAAGGAGAATGTACCAATGAGTGCCTTGGGATATAAGTTTCATTTTGCTCTAATTTCCACTGAAGCATATCGATGAAAGAAAAAATGAATGTCATATTTCCCTGTACATTTTTCTATGTGCAGTATAAAGTCACTAATTCATTCACTCTCTCAGAGTCAGACACCAGCTATCTTCCGCATTCTTGCAGTCAAGAGTATTCTGAATGTTCATTTCAACTGCAAACCCTTAATTCTGCAATCTCAAATGCTAGATCATATCATCTAACACCACGGGAATGTGTCTTTCACTCCCTACGGGACCAGCCAGAGCTCAAGAAGAAACTGAATTCTAACCACCATGTGTTCTATGAGCATTAATTACATAGCTATTGCTGACCTCAGAAGCTTGTTCACAGGATCTTGGCCTTGTTTTCTCAAACTTAAGATTATCTAGAAATCATCAGGCATTCATAATCTCTGGCAACCATCATAGTTGCCCATCTTCACCACCAGTTAGACCAAACTATGCCCTGGAAGTTTGAAGGCATTCCTCTCATCCAGCAAGCTTCTCATTCTCTCGGCATCACTAAACCTTCCAACCCCAGCAAAGATGTTGGACATAAGCACGTAGTCACCGCCATATCCTCTCTCCATCTCCAGTATCTTCTTTGTCACCCTCTCACCCATCTCCACATTACCATGAAAGCTACAAGCACCCAACAGCGTCCTCCAAATCACAACGTTAACGATATTGGAAGGAATCTCCAAAGCCATATTTTCTGCTTCTTCTAATCTCCCTGCCCTCCCTAGCATATCTATTAAGCATCCATAGTGCTTGATATCCAGTGCGATTTCATACTCGTCGACCATCTTCCCAAAGAAGTTCAGCCCCTCATCAATTAATCGTCCATGACTACAAGCATTGAAAATACTCAAGAATGTCACTCGATTTGGTTTGAGACCAACGTTCTCCATACTATTAAAATACTCGACCGCTTCTTTCCCCATTCCATGCATTGCAAACCCAGAGATTATGGATGTCCATGACACCAAATTCTTCCTCTCAACAGGTATCTCCTCAAACAATCTCGATGCACTATCTATGCAGCCACATTTTGCATAAGAATCCAATAGGGAATTGGTGACACGTATGTCAGATGCATTAAATCCTCTCTTCTCACCGTAAGCATGAAGTGATTGACAAATTTTAAGAGCTCCAAGAACCGAAACGGCTGGAAATATGGCCAAAAGTGTAACCTCAGTAGGTTCAACGTGATCTTCAACAACCATTCTTCGAAACAAAGCAACAGCATCACGGGGCTGATTTTTACGTGAATACCCGTCAATAATGGCAGTACAGGACACAACAGTAGGGGCTGGCATCTGATCAAAGAGAGACCGAGCCAATTTAAGCTCACCCCATTTCGCCAAACTAGTTATCATGACATTCCAAGTGACAGAATTCCTCTCAGGCATTTCGTAGAACACGTGGAGAGCAAGGAGCAAAGAGCCACATGCGGCATACATATTAAGCAAGGCAGTTTGAACATAGAC
Organism: Prunus persica; assembly: GCF_000346465.2. Classification (NCBI taxonomy): domain Eukaryota; kingdom Viridiplantae; phylum Streptophyta; class Magnoliopsida; order Rosales; family Rosaceae; genus Prunus; species Prunus persica. The sequence continues at coordinate 6,782,723 of NC_034014.1, forward strand.
ATGGAAATGGAAACCGAGTTTGTGAGTGAGGGCATGGATTTGGGCACCTGGGTTGGTAGAGTTTAAGGCAATAGAGGCGTGGAGAAGGAAGGAGTAGGTGAAGGAGTCGAAGGAAAGGGAACAATGTTGGAGGTGTTTATAGAAAGTGAAAGCGTCACGAGGGAAGGGGCCAAAGGAATAGCAACGAAGCAAAGTGTTGAAGAGGAGAAGATGGGCAGTGGAAATGGAGTGATGGAGGAGAAAGCCAGAGGTGAGAATGTGAGAGTGGATTTGTTGGGTGGCTGAGCGACTTGTTGGGTTTTTGAGCAAGATAGAGGCCAAGTGCCTTGGATGCTTGATCTGGATTGGTGCTGAAGACAATGAAGAAGATGAGGAAAAGCAGAGGGCTAGAGTTGGAATTTGAGTTACAAAGTAGAGAAGGGAATGTCCCTTGGAACTCAGCCTCGCCATGGACTGTTGTATTTGGCTTGCTCACCATGTTCAAATGAAGGAAAAACTCTCGAGTTAAGAGTCGAGGTTTGGTTGTCGAGGTTTTAGAATTTGAAGTTTGAATACCAAGGTCAAGAGCCTTGCGCTCTACCAACTGAGCTCGGGGGGCAACTTGTCAAAGACAAATTCTTTGTAAGAAAGATTGTTATCGGCATATCTTTTTTTTCTTTTCTTTTCGTCTAATTGTTATTGACATGTCCGTAGAAGGAAATTGCATGTTAATATATGGATTGACAGTAATAGTCCAATTACGCAATTTAACTATATAATGGTAATAACAACTCAATTTTATAAAAAGAAAAAGAAATGGCATTACAAATGACTCGTTTAGTCCGAACTGGAAAACATTAGGTTGTACTAGTAATTCAAGTTACAAATTGGTGTTTCCAGTGTCTTTTTTTAAAACTAATCTATTCATATTGTCAAAATCCAAATCGTTCTACATTATCCCATCCAAATGGACCCTTAACTTATGACTAGGGAGATACTGGATCTGCAGACAGGCAGAATAATCTTCAGGATAGTCCAAGTCAATCATCTCCAGAATAATCCTATCCCGTCAAATGGAACCTGAGCTTTGAACAGTCCTCTTATCAGAAAGAAAAGATCCTACGCCGTCTGGCAAGTTCAGCAATGAAACAAATTCCTTGATGAACTGTTGATATGCTGGTTCAGGGGACCTGTTGATGATGTATGCCATAAGAAGGCAATTGCAAGGGGGTATTTTGGTTCAGTCAGTCCTCAGCTTCTGATTCCAGAACAGGGAGGATGCTCAGGGCTGAAGAACTAAGATGCATTCCCCGAACAATCCCCCCATATTCAACCTTAATCCTGTGGCACAGAAGCAAAATCGAATCCCACAGTGCCGTCATTCCCTGAATTAAAGATGAAACCTCTTTGTCAATTTAACCAATACAACAGCATATCCCATTTCCAGGGATTTTGTCAATATTTTAAGATGTAAGATGTGAGTAAAAAACAATACTGCAGGCACAATAAAGATTGGACAACCAGCAATCTAGAGAAAATTAATTTGGCATAAGTGTGGCAAGTGGTAAGTACTTACCTGAAGAGAAAACTGCAATTTCTTATCCCAATACAAGGCAAAAACTGGGGGGCTTTGCCTTCCAACAACAAGTACAGACGCTCCAGGGTGGAGAGCAGAAGGGACACCAGATACGACAGCTATGTACTTCTCAGGAAACCTTTCTTTTGGAGGTAGGACTCCCAAGAATAGGGGATTTTTGCTAGAACGAGCTTCAGCATAGGATGCAGGATCCACATGCAACATCCACTTTGGATGCTCCAGGAAAGCACAGAACAAATACAAGAGCAAGTGAGAATCAGTTGGCAGCTCAAGAGTCCACTTATTGTGCTTTTTATCATATACTTCTCCACTTCCAAGATATTCATAATTCTTCAAACAGGTTCCTTCAGCAAGCTCTGTTAAACTCCCCAGGGAGAAACCAAGTTTAGATTACAGAGGCAAAGGATATACATAGAATATATATTGCCCATTAACATAACCTAATTATTCTCATGAATAGACTGGTAAAAATACATAACCTAATTATTCTCATGAATAGACTGGTAAAAATAAGCCCTTGAAATTTGGTGGATAGTTCTGATCGGCCTGACATGGGACTTTTTATTTTTACTGCAAGCTACTGTTCATAGTACTGTAATTTGAGTATGTATAGTTCATTTAACAAAAATTTGGTATTTTATTGTGGGCCCATTTAATAAAAATTGTCTTTTGATTATGTTTTATTAAATATAACCATTAGATTTGTTTTATTTCAGGGGTTTAGATTACTGTATTAAGGTCAAGTCATGGCAGATACCTATATAAGCTTTGTAATGCGTACACCAAATGAAGATTGATTTTGGTTTGCAGCCACTTGAGCTCTCTCAAACCCTAGAAAGCGTGGTCTTCTATCTTAGGAGAGTGATCCAAGAAATCTACTGGGATGAGTTAATTCAGGTTAATCAATCTTTCTTAAATAGTCAAATCCTAATTTCAAAAACTCCCATTATTCAGAACACTAAGACTACAAACCCACAATCTGAAAACTATTCCCCTAGATATCTTACATGAGATGCCTGCATAAGGTGATACATAGTGAAAAATCAAGATTTTAAGCACCTCGAATCCTTTGTACTGTATATTCTGCTCGAATGCTGCTTTGCGGTAGAAGACCTTTAACTAACTCTCCCTTCATCAATGCATGAAGCCTCTGGTGTTCAGTGATTGCATCCACACACTCCTGCATAATAGGGACCAACGGATTCTGCTGTGGGGTTTGTTGCAGATTGGCTTGAGGCAGCTTGGCTGCATATGATGAGAAGCATTGCATTAAAACATCAGCACATATCTTTTGCTAAAACAATCCAAAAAGAGTTTTAAATGAAATATGTTCATAAGTGAAGAGCACTTACAGGCCGAAGCATCAATAGCCTGGACGAGAGTAGCTCGTAATTGATGCATAAGTCCATCTTCATCAAGAGTTAATGTTGGCTGCCATTCCTTAGTCCTATCATTTGAAGACACTGTAGCAGTTCTAGCAGTTGGTAAATCACTTCCAACTTGACTAATTGAAATTGACATCCCAAGTTTGGCAGCTGCTTGGATTACCTATAAATTTAGTAATTTTATACTGACTTAGTATTGATGGAATACACTCTATACAGAAACTTGCACTACTACACATATCATGCCATCAGATTTTTCCTCTGCAGTTGAAACATAACACTCTTTTACCAACCACAAAGCAGCCATAGCTCATGTTAAACATATGAAGACAAAGAAGATGACTTAGAGGAGGTGGAAGTGGTGAAGACAAACCTGAATATGACTGGTTTCAATCTTGTCAAGTAGAGGATTAAGCAAAACCGAAGAAAACCATTGCCTGAGGCTGTCACGCCACTGCTCAATTTGAGGATAGATGCCCAAACGCTCAAATGCATGAATAGATTCTTCCATGGACATAGGTGGAGGAAGCTCGCCCTCTCCTTTCTTTGGGGGAGTTGTGAACTTCTGAGAACCTGGAGACATCCTCACAGGCCTCAATGGTGTACTCCTAGTAGTTCCAGATGTGTTAGCTGAACTTGGACTGGCTGCACCAAAGCCTCTAATGGTGGGTGGTGGAGTTGCCAGTTTCCCCGCTGATTCTGTGATTTTTTCATCCACCTCTGCCAAGAACCTTTCAAACTTTTCTTCTGACATTATCTCTCTTGTAGATGCTCGCTTGCTTGACCAAGGGGTGGAGACCGCTGAATCTACTCCAGGAGAATTCTGAACAGAAGAGAGTGGTGAAACACCTCCCGACACAAGATACAAAGAAGATGTAGAACCGGGTGATTTAGAAGGGCTACTGATAGATCCCATCTTAGTTCCTCCACTGATGTTTGACTTATTCGCGCTGATTCGAGACAAACGATTTGAACTGGTGATTGGCTGATGAAGTGGAACAAGTACATCCGAAGGGGAAGACATGTGGGGTTTAGACTTGGGAGGTTTCTTTGAAGACTCTGATACGACTTGCTCAACCTTTGGCTTAATTCCCAAAAGTCCTAGTTGACGATTTGTAAGGCATGGTTTGTCACTATTTCCTTTTGAGGGTGCGGCATTTCTCAGTGAGATGGCTCTAAATAGTGCAAATAGAGTACCCAAAAATATCAAGCCCATGAAGGTCTGTATTGCTTTGGAAAACAAATCTGAAGGACAAAACAAGATGTTCAAAACAAACTATATCAATCAAAGCATCAAGTTCAAGCCAATCAAAGTTTTCTGGATTGAATTTAACAACTTACAGGCTGCCTCTTGGGAAAGATTTTTGAGCTTCAAATTGTCAATAATCCCATTTTCCCTTCAACAATTCAAGGCAGTTTATTTCGTTAGCCACACGTAATAATATATAGCCAAATCCAATTTCCATAACCAAAGATCTAAAAACATATTCTTCTAATTTAAATTCGTTCTTTAATAAATAACAAAACTTAATATGAATAATTAAATCCTTGAATTTCCTGTTGGTCAATAAATAAGCTCAAACATGCTATGCAAATTTAGTTTGTTCATTCAGGTCTTAAAAGGACCCAAAAAAACCCAAACGAAAAATAAGCTCCAAACTATAAATTTGAAAGTCTTTTTATGTTTTTGTTTTTCCTTCTTCCTTTTATACACTTTCATAGCAAGTAATAAAGGGTTTTTGTTTCCCATAAACCAAACACTGATAAATTCAACTCAAGCTTCTATCCCCATTCTTTCTTCCTTCCTTTTCTCAACAATCAAACAGAGCGAAATTCCCATATTAAACACACACAAAAGAACCCAATAAATAAAATCTTCGCTTAAACCCTCTTAAAACCCTAGCTTTTCAAATTGAGCAATTGGGTACCTGGAAAACATGGCCATGAAGGCGACGGCGGAGGCGGAGGAGAGAAAGAAGATACAGAGGAGTGCATGCTTCGAAGGCCGGAGGCTATTGGCGGTGAGGGCGGCGGACAAGGATGGGTTCTGGTACACTGAGAACTTGGCGGGCTTTGGTGGAGGCGAGGCTTTGTCTCTTGATTCCATGGCTGGAGCAATGCTGCTTGTCGTTGCTTGGGTCCGGGTCCGGGTCCAGGTACTGAGGGAAACTTCGAATATGTTAGTTCCCACAGAGCGGAATTAACAAGAGAGACTGTTTCAATCTCTCTATTCGTTTTGGCATTGTTGAGCTTCGTGGGTTTTGGGCGGTATATAGTCACTGCCACTGGCCTCTCCCGGTTTTGCTGGGGTTTGAAAAAGAAAAAGGGTTTATAAAAATAAATAAGTAAAAGAAAATGTTTTTTTTTCCTTTTCTTTTTTGGGTAACAGTTAGAACGTCCTTTTTAAAAAAACACAAAAAAGGAAACAAACTTGCTTGGCATTTAACTTCTTTGTTGTATGGGCGCCAAAGTTCAATACTAATAAATATACTACGGATCTATGTAAGATTGTATAATATACCATAATAAGGTAGATTTTGGGATACACCAATAAGTCTATTTCTCTCGTGACCTTATCGCATTGGTAGTCCAACGTGACCTAATCGCATTAGTAGTCCAAACACTTTCCCTATAATTATTTCCTTAGTAGTCAAGTTTAGGGAGGAGCTCTCCAATAATGAGATTGGGTTGAGAAAGTGTTTGGGAGTCCTATCCTTCCTACTAGGTTTGGGGAAAGTTTTAGGGAAGTTATTAATGACACGCTCTATTGTCTAATATTTTTTTATTTTTAAATTTGAGAATTATTTACGAGATGATTAGAGATAGTTGTAATTAAAATTGTGAAAAAATACAAGTATGGTGATGAGAAAAAGAACGCATAAAAGCGCACCATGAAATTTGGTGGTGCAACCAATAGACACACATGTAGCAAAAAGTGTACGTAGCTTACCAAAAGGTGATTGGCAAAGTCCACCAGAGGCTTCCCTCTTGTTAAAGGCAATGAGTAAGCCTCTATCTCTAAGCTAGGTAACTCAACGAGTCAGCTCTAGGCAATTGGTCAAGTTTAACTTCTTCAGTCTGTAAAGTTTGGATTGCCTGCACAAAGGTTTCTCTTGGCTATGAGGAAAATAGGAAAATCTATTTGGTTACTTGGGAGATGGTATGAGGCAATGAAAATCAAGCTTTCTTGGCTAATTTGGTGTGGAGATATATCTAATCCGTTTCGATGGAAGGATTTGGATTTGACCATAAAGCTAAATTTGCTATGAAAACAAGAATCATTATATTTAAAATTCATTTGTTTTTATTTTTCTTGTCTAAATCTTAACGCACACGCATTGTTATAGTCTATGCAAACAATTTTCCAACATCATCTAAATTGTAAATCTATAAATTTGGAACCACTTCATCCGAATGGAACCTAGGTTGTCTTGTTGTGGCCTGGTAAGAGTGCCACAATCACAACCAAAAATTTTATCTACTAGCCTAATCCTATTCATTCCTATTTAAAATCCCAGAGATAATGTAGCCAGCATGACATGATGAAAATGGATAAACTTTGTCTGTCCCTGAAAACACCCCATGCCCAATATTGATAAGCTCAAACTCCACTCTGAAAAACTAGTCTGCACTCAAGTCCACTGAGCTCAACTACCTCTTTGAAATCTGATTGGCTATCTCCTCAAAGCACCAATTATAGAATAGTACGGATGTACCATGTCAGCGTATGATACTCCCATTCAAATTTCGACATGTGTTTATCTTTAAAAAGAAATTAATTACTTTATTATAGCTGGACTTACTTAACCTTTATCTTTTAAAATAAAATTAGAAAAATAAAAAATAAAGAAAGAAAGAATTTTCCAACAACCCTTCGTCCCCAACCCGAACACCCATAACCGCCAACTTGTGCCACCCCTCTCCTTGCTCTTCCTCTTCAAAATCGGATGCTCAGCAGACAATTCACCTTAGAATCCGATTTTGAACCCAAGTCTTTTATTAGCCAAATCAAATTGAAGAAGATTGTCCTCCAATTGATGCACTCTGATCACAATGGCAGCACCTTGGGTTACTTGGGCACAGCCCAGCATCCACAAATCCCAAACACAACACATCTTTGTTCACTTGCACCATTGAATTTGCTACAAACACACTCTCTAGTACACTCACTCTGCAACACACAAATCAATGGAAGGCACAGCCGATGTGGATTGAGTTGAAGCATACTCTAAAAGGTGCTACAGACGTCACCCTAGGAATTTGACAGGAAGAGCAAGGGCTAGGGGTGGCGCAGGTTTGAGTTGGAGACGGAGGGTTGGAAAATTCTTTAATTTTCTTTTTAAAGACTTTTCTAATTTTATTTTAAAAGATAAAAGTTAAGTAAGTCTGTAATAAAGTAATTAATTTCTTTTCAAAAATGGACACGTGTTAAAATTTGAATGGGAGTATCATACGTTGACATGGTACATCCGTACTATTCTATAATTTCTCCAATCACACGCTGCCACACCAAAAGGGCCCACAAAGTTTAATTATAACGGAAATTCCCTAATTAGTCTATATAAAGCTATTATAAGCGACACCAATATTGGCTCTCGTTGGCACAGCTACTGTCAATGCCAGATATCGTCGTCTTGGTCTGAAACTCTGAAACTCTCTCTATAAATATATTATCTCTATATATATTATCTCTTTCTAAAACGAAAACATAAAAGTGAATATGCAAAGACTATTTGCTGCGAGGTCTCAATGCTCTGCAATTTTCAAAAATCGGAGAAAGTGTGCTTCTTTTTCTACCGCTTTACTCTTCGATGATACTCAGATTCAGGTCTCTCTCTCTCTCTCTCTCTCTCTCTATGTATATATATATATATATGAATCAAGTTTGCAAGTAGAAGTATTTATGTTGATTACATTTTTTTGCGAAATTTTGGAGAACAATATGTTGGAAATTTTATATTATTAATAATATTTAATTTCTAAAATGAATGAAGTAATTAATTTCCAGTCATATTAGCAAAAGGTTTTTCCTTTCAATTGAAGTGAGAAATTTAGAGCAGGTGCAGAATGAAATCAGACTGGTCCCAGATAAAATAGTTGCCGGGCCCATTTTGACGATTTAAAGTACTCCGTAGTGTTCTTTAGCACTGAGACAATTTTCTGTTTTTTTTTTGTTTGTTGGCATAAATGCAGTTTAAAGAAAGTGTTTCTCAGTTTGCACAAGAACACATTGCCCCTCATGCGTCAAAAATAGACCACACAAATTATTTCCCTCAGGAGGTGAACTTATGGAAACTCATGGGAGATTTTAATCTTCATGGAATTACTGCACCAGGTAGACTTTCATCATGTTATGTAAGAGCTTTTCTAACTACAGTTAGTTTAAATTTAAACTCTATTGGGGTTTGAGTGTCTTATCGTTTTTGTTTTAATTCGTGTTTGTGTACAGAGGCAATTTTTGGTGTGAATGTGTTGCTCTTTGTTTTAGGAAGCTTCCCATTTTTTAATTGAAAATAATATAAATTTTTTGTTTGGATGTGCTTCTACCCGCGATATTTTTGGGCCTCGGTTGTTAGGATCACAAGTCACAAGTTCTTACTTACATGACAATTTTTTAGCTATTATAATTTTGTAATCTAGCATGCAGTAAGATAGAGAAATAAAATGTTCCAAGAACATCTTAATATGTAGCACGTGTTGGCCCCCTCACCAACCTTTTTTGAATTGGAAGATGGAATTACTATTCCAAGGCTATGATCAAAGATATTTGCAATTCATGCAGGATGCAGTTGTCTTGTTAGAAACTATAAACCTCTTCTTCTTTTTTTATGCAATTTGATTCAATAATCTGCAGTTTCATGGGTTTAGAAACTTGACCATGGGTTGTCTTGTAGAGGAATATGGAGGGCTTGGTCTTGGTTACTTGTATCACTGTATAGCTATGGAAGAAATAAGTCGTGCTTCAGGGTCTGTTGGTCTCTCATATGGTGCTCATTCTAATCTGTGCATCAATCAATTGGTAAACAAACGAACTGAGTTCATCTGTGACAGCATTTGAGCATATCTGATAAACTTGTACTTTTTTATTTGGTAGGTGAGGCATGGAAACCCTACTCAGAAACAGAAGTATTTGCCAAAGGTTCCACCTTCGTTTGATTCAATTTTATGCATACCAGTGCAGTATTTACAATTTTACAGGCATGCTTAATTAGAGATGAAGAGTTCTGGCGGATTCCACTTATCTCTGCTATGATGATTATCTTATTATTTGTAATGAGAATGATGATTATTTATCCAAAATGTGCATTGCAATCATTAGCATAGCATGTGGAGAATTTTGACATCTCTCTTCATCGTCAAACTGAATTTCTTTTGTAGAACTTTGTTCCTCATGTGTTATTGCTTACTATTTCGGTTGCCGTTACATCTTCAAGCACTAATTTATTTAAGCTGCTTCAGCCAATTAAGCATGAGATGATCAATGATTTCTGACCCAGAAGTTTGCAATGGTTTCCTATATGTTTGGACTCTTACTTTTCATCTACTAGGTGGACGAGCGCTTTTTCATATTTGTGTGTTCTAATTGCACTTATTGTCATTCATTGTCATCACTCTGTAGTCAGATTTGCCATATCTTTCATTTGTTGTTCTCTCAAGTTTTATGGGGGAAGGAGAGGAAGGGAAGATGATGTGGCCTAATGCTGTGCTTGTAAATTCTGTAAGGATGGCTGGATAGTTTAGTTGAACAAAATTTTAGGAACCCGTCAAAAGTATCTATCTTTCTGGAGAAGAAAAAAAGTTAGATTACTTGAGTATGGCTCATAGTCACTAATATACTATGGCATGTGACATACATATCCTGAGGAGTGTTAGGAGAATTTAATCATGCAGTCCGCTAATTATTTGGTTTTGAATAAATTTTAAACAGTTTTTGTGTGGGCTATACTAATTAAATAAAACTTTAGTGATTTTATTAATAAAATACTGATCAGAAAACTTCCTGGGTAGCTTGATGTACCTTTTTCCTTCCTCTCTTATTTACCAACCCATTAAGTAGGTATTATTTATGCCACATGAAATCATATTTCTTCTGTTCTAGAGTCTTTCTTAATTAATTAATTTTCAATTTCTTTCCTTTTTGATTGACAAAGTCTCATCTTTCATTCTGTAGCTTATCAGTGGCGAGCATGTGGGGGCTCTTGCAATGAGTGAACCCAATTGTAATTTATGTGCATTACACTTCTTTCATCTCGCACTTAAATTCTGAGTATTATCTGGGTTCATTTAAGGTAATTAGGCTGATATCCCTCTCTCTCTCTCTCTCTCTATCTCTCTCTCTCTCCAGCTGGTTCTGACGTTGTTAGCATGAAGTGCAAGGCTGATCGTGTAGATGGGGGTTATGTCTTAAACGGGAACAAGATGTGGTGTACCAACGGCCCAGTTGCTCAAACGTTGGTATGTTTTGTTAGAATTGCTTTAGCTAAGCATGGATATTACTACCCATATGCTTCTCTCTCTCTCTCTCTCTCTCTCTCTCTCTCTCTCTCTCTCTCTCTCTCTCTCTCTCTCTCTATGTACGTGGGGGTGTAAGTGCACTCATCTGTTGCTTGTATTGTATGCTCTGAAACGTTGGATATTTGTCAAATTTACTTTTTGTAGCCATAATGAAAACTGTCTAATATGTATATGCAAGAGTAGAATTTGTCTGACATGTACATATATATTATTTTTATGTAGTTTGTGCTTACAGCATCTTTTCCCAGGAATGTGAGAGGTTTAAGATTTCGTACAGCTTACTCTGGGAACCTATAGAATAGGCTAATGCACAAGATGTCTCCTGATGCAGTCTCTAGATGACCATTGAGAACCATTTCCATGAATAATCTCGAGGATGATTCTGTCATCATTGAATTGCAGCAGATGTGGACTTTCTTTGTTTAATATCGCAATGTTTTAACTTACACATGTGAAGGACCAAGTTTTATTACTAATGATTGCTGTCAGGTGCAGCTCTCAATGATATGCATGCCTATGTCAGCCTATAATTATAAACATTTACGTTGGCCCACATTCATTAGGAGTTATGTTTTAGTGGTTATACTAGTACTGCATTTTCAAAGCAGTGTCTTTAGCGTACTATTTCATTTTGACAGTACTAAAGGCTTTGTATCGCTATATCATATCTAATATTTCTGTAGCGTGTTCATACATATATGTATGCACATGTGAATTTATCATCTCATTTACCTGATATTTAGAGTTGAATCAGGTTGTTTATGCAAAAACAGACATAACAGCGGGCTCAAAAGGAATTACAGCATTCATCATTGAGAAAGGAACACCCGGGTAATTAATTGTGTCAGACGACTCTAATACGAACCCGACCTGTTTATTGATCAAGTTGTTTGTGTTAACCCATATATTTTACAATTTAGAAACTTAAGGAATTTTTGGATCCATAACATTTATTAGATCAAGTACAATGACTATCTTTTCTCTAAATTTTAGTTAGGTCCCTCCTTCAGTAATTTGTTTGCCCATTTTATAGGTTGCTTGTACATTTTTCAAAAAGTTCTGCTAGCACTATTATAATGTTGAAGCATTAAACATAATTACTACTACATTTACTTAAAGTTTAAAATACTTTACTTTCATTCTACATATCCATTTTACATTCATATATATAGGGTGGAAACAAGATCAATGATGAATTTAAAATAATGTAGAAACAAGATATGTAAAGGATAAACTTAATTAAGCATTTTAGTAGAAGTGGGTGGAATAGAAGCACTACATATAACTCTATAGTGCTCTTAGGCGACATCGCAGCCCTAAATGATCCCAAAAGATGTAAGCAGAAGAGAAGAAAATGAAGCCTACTTGCAATGCATAAAATCAAACCATAATGACAAAATGCATGACGAATAGTTTGAATTCCCTCACTTTTATGAAGTTATTTATGCCTCAATGCAGGTTCAGTACTGCTCAGAAGTTAGACAAACTCGGCATGCGAGGAAGTGATACGTACGTCCAGAATGTTTTAAGTGAAGTTGTCTAGTTTGGGAGTACATTCCCTTCTTCGTTCTCTCTTTTTCTACTAATAGTGGCAATGGTCTGAGCAGATGTGAACTTGTCTTTGAGAATTGCTTTGTTCCAGAAGAAAATGTTCTTGGGCAGGAAGGAAAAGGTGTAGTGATAATTATATTTACAACTTTCGTTATTGGAAGGAGATCATTTGGATACGTTGCATGTTATATTACTTAGCAAGCATATGTTACATAGTTTTGATTGCTCATCTATCTTATGGCTTTAATTTGAACCTTCTGAGCTGCTCTTTACTATTACGGGTGTCAGAACTCACTGTTAGAGCAGAACAAAGTTGCTTTTGGGCTTATTCTTCCGTCACTGTAACTGCTCAGCCATACTCGTTTTGGTAACATAAGATGAATAGCTATGCCAAGAGTTTTCTGTTATAGCACTGACCTCCCATAGTGTCACCTAAAGCAGTTAGAAGGACTTTCTAATCCTAATTTGAGTGATAAGATGGTAACGCTTTGAATCTTGAAACTAATTTCTTCCCGGGGAAATTCTTGTTGAGGGAATGTAGATACCATTGATATTGGAATAACAATTGGAATCTTTAGGAGTTCTTTTTTGGGGTCATTTATCCTATGTACTTAGTGTGGGTAGCATAAGCGTCTTATGCTGTCGTGATTCTGGTTCAACCTACATTGTTTTTGCCCTTTCTTTCAGGTGTCTATGTGATGATGTCCGGATTGGATTTGGAGAGGCTTGTTTTAGCAGCTGGACCCCTGGGCATTATGCAGGCATGTATGGATGTTGTCCTTCCTTATGTTCGACAGAGAGAGCAGTTTGGCCGTCCAATTGGAGAGTTTCAGCTTATACAGGTTTATTGTTGTATTTACACAACTTAAGTTGATGTTTCTAGCTCCTGTTTGTACTTAAATTGTAGCCTTTATGTTGTTAACGAACTTGCAAATTACAGGGGAAAATTGCTGACATGTATACTTCTTTGCAATCATCAAGGTAAAAAGATTTTTATTCCTTTATCACCGCTTTTCTTTGTTTATTTCTTGTAATATTCACCTGGTAGCAGAGTTAACCATTTCTCTCTTTTTGTCAACCACCCCCCCCTTTCCTCCTTCATTTTCAGGTCCTATGTGTATTCTGTTGCAAGGGAGTGTGACAATGGAAAAGTTGACTCGAAGGTGCTGTTGGGGTTTCTGAATTTTTTTCCTTCACTTAAATTATAATTTTATCAGTTTTAGCATTTGGCAAAAAAAGCTTTGGCTTAGGCAAATAATAACTCTTCTTGATACAAATTTTCAGGATTGTGCTGGAGTTATACTCTGTACGGCTGAAAGAGCCACACAGGTAGCTTTGCAGGTAAAAGATCCTGGATAAATTCCATTCTATCTCTTATTTTTGCAAATGAGGAATTTTTAAACATAAACTCCAGTCAGGCTAACCAATTTGGTCTTAGTTGATTATACAAATCATATTCTACATATTGCTTGAATGGCATGGCATAGTATAGTTCATTATTTCCATTCACATGGTTAAGTCTATTTTGAATGTTGCAGGCAATACAATGCTTAGGCGGTAATGGTTATGTAAATGAGTACTCAACTGGTCGTTTCCTTCGAGATGCCAAACTATATGAGATTGGAGCAGGGACTAGTGAGATCAGAAGGATGATAATTGGTCGTGCGCTATTTAAGGAGCAGTGAGAGACTCATGTCCAGTTGCTGAACTGCGATAATCCGCAGTACTGGAGCAGTGTATCCAGGATACACCTGATGTTGCAGTCAATCATTTAAGTTTACTTCACACACATATTTCAGAATACAGAAACAAGAAAGGATCGAACCCAAATGTACACTGGTTTGTCCATGATAGCAGAAAAAATGGCTGACTGATCTTACTTGGTTGGTCATCTTTAAGTAGATTGATCTTCCTGGCATTGGACGAGAATCAGAGTTTTCTTCTGGTGATTAAGAAACTAAATTCAGAAATTGAATTTCATTTTTTCACTCTTGCTGGAAAATCATACTCAATTGTATGTATAAAGTCTAAACCATGGTCGGAAATAAAAGAGAAGCCTTGTTTGGTGGTTGTCAGGAGTACTTTTTGGCCGAGTAATGAATAAGGGTTCCACGGTGACTTTGCTTTGAACACACCGTTGAAGGCCGGAGAAATAAACCAAAAGATCTAGGGTTTGAAATCCTACTGTATGATTGAGGTTTGATTAGTAAGATCTGGACTTTGCCTCTGTTTTTTGTTTGGCTAACTTGAAATATAATGAGATTTAAAACATGGATTTGACGTTTATTATTTTAGAGGGTATCAATTTATAAATGAGAGGTGGTTAGGATGTGTTAATGGCGGTGGTACCCTCATGTCATGTGTGATGCTGGTGGTAAGATGGGTCGGGGTGTGGTGGTGGCGATGGTCATATGTTGGTAGTATAGGTGCTGGTAGTAGTGGTGGCGATGGTCATTGTAATGTGGTAGTAATAGAGGTGGCAGCGGTGATGGTGGCATCATCTAGGGCAATGTGGTGGTAGTAGAGATGGTGGCAATGGCAGCTTACATGTTTGTTTTCTGTTCCAAGGTTTTTTTCACATGAAAATTTTAAATTTCTTTGTTTATGAATCCAAACAAGGGAATTGATGCGTGTCAATTTAGATATTCTGACTTTTACCTTAATTCCGAGTTTATATCCCTCATTTGTCCACACAGTAGAGTTTGAGGCAAGTCAGGAACAAATTCAAACTTAAAAGATCTCCTTCAACTCACAGGAACAAATTTATATGGTGGTCAGCATCCTAAACACCAAACTTGAAATTCTTTCATCTTCTCCACTACTTAAGAGAACATATCCAACAATTTATACTCAAGAAGTCACAGTACTACATATTTAACTTCAATGGGAAAGAGTTCAATCTCTAGAAGGCCAAACACGTTTCATTTTCTAGATGTGTTTGGGCTAGGAAATCCGGAAAGTACATAACTAGGTTCTTGTGTGCATTATTTGCATAAGCAGATGAAGTTACAACAACATAATGACAACCCTGGATTTTATTCTTTTTAGACCCTGATTACTGTTGGGGAAGAATCTGGCTGGCTCACTGATGAGGACTTTGACATTTCCAGCATGACTGGGGCTTGTTCCAAACAACTTTGAGTATCGTCACTGATCATTCCAATGGTCATCTTCTCCACTTCTTCCTGGGTATATATATGAATTTTGGAGACCACATTGCAAAACTCGCTGCATCAAGAACCCATCATTTTCAAAAGGTCATATAAAAAAATGTTCATATGGATTGTTCAGAAAACTCCAAAACAACATTTCCTGATAGCGAAACAACATATTCTTCTGCAGTTAACCAAGCTCAGATGAAATGGCATTTTATAATTCAGGCTAAAAAGAAGAAGAGAAAAACGCACGGACACGCACACACATTGCATCTCTGTCTAGAAAGGGTAAAAATGAAAAGAACAAATTAATTCTTTAAGTGCACATCTTCTTGTTGCCTTGTTTGGTATCCTAAAAACCCAATTGTTAACCGAAATTAGAGCTGCATTTATGCTATTGCTTCCTATGACATAAAAGACTATGCATGAGTATACCATTCAAAGGAACTAGGCAAACATAAAAGTTTAATTCAGAGAGAGAGAGAGAGAGAGAGAGAGAGAGAGAGAGACACTTACTGCCATGGGTCATCCCCAACAACCATGACATCATTCTCACTGTCAGTGTACAAGATCCGCCATCCTTTATCAGAATCTCGTAGAAGACCTTCCATGCTAAATAGCCGTTCTAGTTCACTCAGCAGGTCACCATAGCCATTCAGTTTCGAGAGATCAATGGCTCTTCCCACTAAGCTGCCTTGCTTGTGAACCTTCACTCAATATATGTAACATCAGTTGGCAAAGATGTCCAAGACATGGCAAGTTACAATCCAACTTGAGGGCTACTGTAGCTTACCTTTGTACAACTCCTCTTACTGGAACTTTGAGAGTTTGGAGTGGGATTTTCCCCAGTCAAGGAAAACCCAAAAAGTTTACATCCAGTAACAGTTCCATTAAAGTCTTCATCATTGGGATTTCTTGGATTTTGCACTAAAGTGGGAGGAGCAGAGCTACTCTCCTGCGGCTTATGCTCACTAGGTTTATTTGGCCTTCCAACTTCATTTCGTGCAACTCCCATTTGCATAGAATACGGGTTGATTTTCATATTCTCCCTGGGTAAATTAGTAGCATTAGAGCACATCACCGGATCTTGGCCAGCTCTGCGAATGTCGCCATAAGGAAAATATATATTTGGAAGGGATTCAGAAGCTAGAGAGAAAAAATTTGGTTTGGGCGCTTGATAAATGTTGTAAGATGTGCAACCAAGGTTGGATTCCCAATCACCTAGGGTGAAATTTGCTTTTCCTGTCAAAGATCTCAACGGGCATATTTCTTGACCTTGCAAGACTTTTGGAAACCTATCAGATTCCGCAAATCCTGTGTAGGTGGAGTGGCGAGCCCTCATAAGCTCACCAATAGTAGCCTTCTGTGTTGCATTTAATGCAAGACTTGGATGTGCCGGAGCTTGCATCTCAAAATCTTGCGGGCGGTTTACAGTATCACATCCATACAGGGGTGATATGAAACCTATATTTTCTTGACCTTGCAAGACCTTAGAGGATTTAACTGATTCCTCAAAGTCCATAAACCCACCCCCTCCAGCTGCAAGAAAATTGACACATTGAGGATAGAAGTTGAATAAATGAAAAATTCTTGGTCTGTTTGGGAAGTATTGTACCAGTTATGGAGTTGTTGGGCGGAGTTGTCTGCAGACTTGTCCGCAGTTTCTTCATCAATCTTGGAGAAGATTGAATGCTCAAAGGTGGGAGAGAAACGGAAGGATCAATCTCCCACAGGGAGACTCGTTCTTGATGATCATTTCCTATATCTTCATCCCATCTGACCTGGTAAATGTAAAATAAAGGGGTGAGTACAAGAATTGCTGCAACACTGCAATAATAGAATCATAGCTCTTGAAGTTGTCGTCTCTTTACACAAAAGGAAGTGCATATGTGGTGCACGGTTAGACACAACTAAATAAGAAAGCAGCAATGTCAATTGATGGGATCCATTTGAAACCATAATCTTCCCATTTGTTATTCTAAGGATCAACATTTGTGCCATGGACAAGTACTTCTTCAAATGAAAGAAAATATCAATCCAATAAAAGTACCAAGGGAAGAAAAGGTATTTTCTCAGTGAGGTTCATCAGATAGTTGGCCCCAAACAGTATAGTGTAAATTTTCATTCTTCTCTCTCTCTCTCTCTCTCTCTCTCTCTCTCTCTCTCTCTCTCTCTCTCTCTCTCTCTCTCCATCTATTTTCATTCAAAATGAATTGGGAAGTTGGGGTGCAGTTCATTATTGTTTAAAAAAAGGAGAATAAAATACAAAGCATACCATCAAGCATCTCCATTTGGAGTTAGGCCATCCATAGGGATCCAAGTCACTGATGCCAGTCACTACACCACTACACCTACAAGTTGTATCAATAGAAAATTCAACAAGGAAAATATGCTGGCTATGCCATTTAATCTACTTATAAATACCTTCTTTCCGGTGAATCATCCCTATCAAATCTCATTTTGAATCTTGTCCCAGTGGTCACTGGATTAGCAATGCTTCTGACATACTTTTGGTAGGGGATGACAAACTCTGCATGGCTTGCCCTGCATTACCGCAATTTAAACAAGTTCAAAGGTTCTGTTCAATGCATAAGCCCAACCTAGCATGTTTACAAATCTCCAAGGAATCAAGTGACAAAAAAGATGCTATTATACACATGAATAGTCCCAGCTTAGTTAAAAAGCCTGACATCATGTGATCATTGTAACAACCACAATTTTGCCTTTACTTTTTGAAATCCTAGTAAATCGTCATTTCATTGCATTAGAGTGCTCCCATTGCAGGTGCAACATTTCCCCACTGCTTTTCATAATGCATGCAGTCCATCACTTGTAGTTCCGATTAGTAATGAATTAATAGTGAACTATGATAGGCAGTAACCTTAGGAGCTCCTTATGAATTGCTTAAACCCTCCTGGCCCCTTCTATAGGCAATGATAAATAATAGCCTCCTAAATACATAAAATAAATTCATAAACATAACAGAGGAATTTAAAAATATTTCTCCAGTAGATATCTCCAATTCAAACATGATGAATAAGAGAATAACTATAATGCTAGGCACGGAAATCATTTTAAAGAAAAAAGGTGCATAGGTTAAAGAGAAGACTTGAAGAATGTCAAGTGAACTGCACCATTGGGTGCTTCCATGTTAAAAAAATTTGGCAAAAGAAATATCAAATTTTTATATGTAAGAAACCAAGGAAAATTAAATAACTATCTGAGAGAGACATCACCGTCATTAAGCATGCAATGGAACGAGAGGAACCATAACTAAGCCTCGTATAAACTATAAAGAGAGAATCATCCTTAAAAGAACGATATGCACAAAACATAGGAAAAACAACTTGGTAGATTCTGAAGTTAATAGATTACTAGGTTTTTTGGTAGGTTTCCAAGCAACTCTGCTGTCTATTGGCAGAGTAAACAAAAAACATAGTGCTAACCATTTTATTGATGCTCATGTCTCCCCATTTCTAAAGACTGTTAGATGTCTAGTAAAAATCAAAGCCAGAAACATTGTATGTGAACCATCAATGATAAGCAGGATGCCCTAGGACATTCACAGAAGTAAAGTTTTATGAGTTGTGGCCATTTCCTATTTCTTTAGTGTACTTCCTGATAAAGGAACCTCAGCCTGACAGTTTATAATGTTACAATACTTCAGTCCCCTATGACGTTCAGGGAAGTAAAGTTTTCTTTTCTATCTTTTGTGTGGCAGCATACTTCAATTATCTTTGGCACACAAGATCAAGACAAACACATTTGAAGAGTAAAGGAAAATATGCATTTTCAGATATTAAGTACTAGGTTCGGCTTATTGGGAGGATACACAATAATTAGTGATCTAATGAAAAAGGCTACATATAAAGATACACAATATACCGTGAGGGTACTGATAGAATCATATTTCCATTGATTTCACCAACCAGTACCACCAAAGAGTTGATACTATTATCTCCAAAAAGTAAAGTGGAATAATAAAATAAAAAACACAATAACATGATAAAATTTCCAAATAGTAGTGGTACCTAGGGCTGTAGAATACATGAAACATGCTCTTAGTGGATATTGCATTAGCCAAAAGAGAAAGAACACTGGGATAAGAATTCTGGTTGCCCACAATTGAATCAGGAAGACCATTTCTAGGTCGAACAGCTCTTCTAATTCCCAACCTTAGCTCGCCATTTTCACCCCTACAAAGAACATTATAAATGATTCATGCTATCAAGATTACCAGACAATGAACACAATCAAGCAAATTTTTAACACCACAGAGACATCAAAATAATCTTGTTCCTAGGACATAATATTCTTATTCATGATTATACACAAAACACAAGTCAATATCCTACCGTGTGTGAAGACCTCATTTTTGCCTTTGAGGCATTAAGTATTTGAATATACATATATACTCAACCAATATACGGAGAATCAACACTTTACCATCCTTAGTAATATTAAATAACTCCTTGACAATGAAATCTCCTAAATCAATCAAGCATTAATGTCACTTATATAAATGACATATTTTCGCTACTTCTCACCGTTTTGAAGATAAAAAAAAAGCCTCCAAATTGGAAAAGATATAAATTTGAATGATAACTAAGGCTTGGCCAATTGTCACTAAAATAGGAAATTAATCATAGTTACCTCAAAAAAAGCACAGCATCCCCCGAGACAAGATTCTTTTGGCTTATAAAAATACTCCATCCTGTAGTGAGCAGGTGTCGCCTTGGCTGACCTGATGAGTAATACAAATTGAATTGTATCAAATTTAATCATCAATCAAACTACACAGAGAGTTATAAATAATTTACCTCTATAAATATGTCGAAACCTCCACTCCACCCCATGCAGGTCCTTTGCAACAAGCTCTTGAGAGGGCCTCTGCTGCTTATAGTCCTACAGAAAATAAAAATATATGTTTAAAGTTACACAGAAATATCTTCTTTGAATACCAGAGAAATATAAATGCATTGATTCGTACCAAAGGGGGAAAACAGTCCTCAGCAGCTCTGCGAGGAACAGAGAACCCTCCATGGGTACTGGTGTCGGAAGCTGTAAGTGTTTTGCAGAACATGTGAGGGGTTGATTTTGTAGGTGATCCTCCATCCCCCTCATCCACTCCTAACTCTTGAAGCTCTTTGCCGTCTAAATTTGTTCCTACTAACTGTAGAATACCCAGAATTGGCACTCATTATAACCATTACAGAAAGATAAAACTGAGCAGCCTTAAAGAAAAGATGCATTCTAACAGAAACTTTAAATCTACAATGATAAAGACTTAAGAAGTCACATAGAACACTGTCACTCCGAGTTTCCAACAGGAAACATGTAATTTCTAGTACATGATCAATTTTTAGTTACTTAACCAAGATGAAGTACCTTCAATGTCAATCAAGAATCATACCTCTGGCTGAGGAAGCAAAGTGACATGCGTATAGACCTCATCATTTTCCTTGTTAGCCTGTCCCAAGAATTCAATAGCCAATAAATTTCATAACCAAACTAAAAAAGCAAGCATATTTGGAAGAAGAAAAAAATTACAATGTTGGAAATTCTATATGGAAGTATGCATAAAGAATTGACATTGGTACTTACAAGTAGCTGGACATTCACAACCTTGCAGAAGATCTGTGGCTGGAGATCAAAGGTGGGCATCTCCATGGAAGAGAAAGGAGAGGATGAGGCAACTTGTTCCAAGTGACCTTGTGGGAAGTAGACAACCGCATTCCCTTTCTTGGGCAGTGAGATGAGTGGACCAGCACAAGCATGCCAAAGCTCCAAATAAATTGAAGAAGCCACGGGAGCTGAAGATGAATTTGAAGAAGATGAAGAAGTTGAAGAGGACAAACAATAAACACAACCACCACCCACCTTGTCACAATCCCCATTACAATAAGCACTCTTCTCCACCTCAGTCACTGCATGGTTCAGATCAATTTCCATGAACACCCAGTAATATTTATGTTCCCCAGAGTTGCTCAACAGAAAGCACAACCCAGTAAACAATCCAACAGCAGAAGTAGCAAGAAATTGAAAACAACAAAAGATGGGGATTAGAGTAAAACGAGTAATCAAACGGGAAAAGTAAAGGGTAACCACAAAGCAAAATAGAAAATTGGAATGAGGAGGTCAAATCGTGTCAAGAAATTCTCATACTTCGAGGGGTACCCAGAAAGCTAAAACAGGAGAGGAATGTGTGGTATGAGCAGATGAAGAGAAAAGAAGAAGAAATTCATATTTGGTTTGCAGGAAAACCCAGTAGTCAGTGAACTGAGGCAGAGAAGGCTGAAAGATGAGAAAGGAAAAAAGGAGAGAAGAGGGCATCAAATGATAACAAGAAATTCAAAGTATGATTCCATTTCCTCCCCCATTTGCAGGTACTGAGAAGAGGGAGCAGAAGAAGCAGCAGACGTAGACAATTGCATAGGAACACAGAAACAAAAGGCGGAAAAAGCCAATGTGGTGATGGGCTTTTCGACTTCGACTGTTTAACAGAGAGAGAGAGAGAGGGACTGTGTTGGGTGGGGGGGACAGTCTAGGACAGTACATTACCAACACTCTCCACCCTCTCTCTCTCCTCTCTCCCGCTCTCTCTCTCTCTCTCTCTCTCTCTCTCTCTCTCCTCTCTGCTTTTGCTCTGCCTCTTAGCTTTATCTTTTTTCCTTTTAATTAGTAATTTTCCTTCACAGTAGGACGTAGGTCCTCCACCAAGACAAAAGGAAGGTTTAGTAAGAAAAAAAAGAATTGAAAAGACAAAAAGGGGTTTGCATTCCTTTTTCTTTCTTTTTTTCTTCTTCCTCTTTATACAAACGTGAAAGAAATCAGTAAAAATTAGAGATGACAGTACCTTGTAAGCCAAATTGTTGTGTTGTTGGTAGAATTGCTAGATTTGCAATTTTTGTTCTTATATTTTTTGTTTTGAAAAGAGGAGCTTCAATTTAATCAAGCGTCTGTGCTTGAAGATCAATGTACATTAGCTTTGAATTTCTTAATTAATACATTCTTTTCTTAAGAAAAATAAAACAAAGATGAAACTAATCACATCTATGAATGGAGAAAATAATATATATCACTCACAAATATATGCTCCCAATTAAATTAATTTCTACTTGTTTTCAACTCCTCATAGATTTAAGAGATACAAAATAGAAATGAGCTCAAAATTAAAATTCTAAGTTTAAGTTAGGTCCCAAACCATGTATAGTAAGGAATTAAACCACCTTACCCTTTACTCTTTTAAGTTAAAGTAACTACTTTGTATGCACACTACACAAACCCGTTAGATTTTAACAAAATATTTAAACTAAACAAAATAGCGCTAAACATATAAATAATTGGACCTAATAGAGCTAAACATGTCACATGCAAAGTGTTTAAAAACTGACCCACAATGTCTACTTCACATATGTACGTTCTTAACATATGTCGCTCCAAGTCATCTTTCTATTAACCTATTTGTTTTATCAACTTAATTAATTAGAAATTATTTTAAATTCAAATAAATTACATGCTCTTTTTTTTTTTTTTTTTGCTAATGTTCTTAAATAAATTACATGCTCGTAAATGTCAAAATTAAAACAAGATGAAACAAGAGAATGGGAGATGGGAAAACTACTTTTTTTCTTTTCAAAGGTTCTGTATTGAGATACAAGAGTGAGGTGCAAATGGTCCAAAAAAGCCCAAATTAAGTGGTGATCTTTTCAGTTTTTTTTTTTTTTTTTTTTTCAGTTTTATGTTGTATGTATAACTCACTAATTCAGTTTATGGTTAAGGTACCATATCAGAAAGAGGCCATTAATAAAACAAAAAAGAAGTTGAGAGAGAGAGAGAGAGAGAGAGAGGGGCCCTTGTGACTTTTGGCAGCAAATATGGTGGGAGTGTTGTTGTTGTTATTGTTAGTTGTTAGGACTCACTGACTCATCACACCCCCCTCCCTGCTCAGTCCACACACCCTTTTTTCCATCTCAAGTCTTATCAACCCTTTCTCTCTTGTTTTTCTCACAACACCCAACCCCTTATCTCACTCTGCTTCTAGCGCGTGTGCTACACGATCATGGATTATTCAGTCTGACGCATGGTCTTGAGAGAAGAGCGCGTGTGGGAGATTTCGATGTCTTTTGGCCTGCGCCTTTGCCGCTGCTTCGTTGCCCCACACATACATTCTTTCTCTCACACGCCTCGATTTTTGATATACCGAATTTGTCCTCTGGGGTTTTTGTATTTACCGAGTGCTCCTCCGTTAAACTTCTGAGAAACTGACATGTGCAGCGCACGAGCATTTACAAAGCTGTCCCCCTGCTCTTCTCACTGACATGGCGGGCCCTGTTCATTTGTCACGAAGCTCTATTGTATTGTCAATGGACTTCTCCCGCATATGATTATGAAGGCTCAGACCACCCATTTACTTAGTCAATCAAATTAATCGGTTCAGTTGGTCAAGATATTGTGTATATTGTCGAGTATTATCTGGTAAAGAAAATCAAATTAATAATAATAAAACTTTTATTGTTCTCATTCAAAGATATGTCATAAATTTGAATATATTATCTCAAAAACGACTATAATTTTTATTTTAATTCGTGTGACTTATAATTTAGTTATTTCTACTTACAACTATTATTTTCTTACAAAATTACTTAAAATCAATGAAGACACAAATAAACAAATAAATTAGAAATTATATATCATTCATACTCTCCACTTGTATTTTTACCTTAATTTCAGACGAAACTTTGTTGAGGATGAATTACCTCGATGTAAATATCCTATTATTTCTATAATAAAAAATGCATCAATAAGCTTTTTGAAAATAAAATGTAGGATTCAATCAACCCTAAACCTAGACAAAGGGCTGCCATTCATGCTTTACCAAATTGAATTTGACATGTCTTCAATAGATTCCAAAAGTGGACGGAGAATTTTGTACATGAGTAGCGAAAGTAGCAATGCAACTTGGCCAACAAATACAGTGCTGTGACAAAATAGTATGGACAAAAAAAATTGCAGCCACAGCTTCTTTTCCTTTTTGAGAATAGAATTATTACCAAAACAGTGGAAACCATAGCATGCATGCATTTAAGGCATCTCAAAATAGATGGGCATTCGTATTTACTCCATTGTCTCAAAGTATGATGAGATGCATGATGCATTTCATTTTGGGACCTAAGTTACCTAACCCTTTTTTTGTATAGGCATCAACAAAATGTGTTCCTTTTTTTTAACAACAAAGTGGTATCGCGAAGAAGATCCTCGACGGATTGTATTTTCGAACATGTCGAGTTTTAATCTGAAAAATACGAAAGAGGAAAAATTACAAAACCATATACAAGAATAATCAAACTAGTGTATCCTTGAATGCCTTTGAGAAGCTTACCATTTTTCTTTTTCCTTTTTTTTTTTTTTCAGGTCAGGAGATGCTCTCTCTCATGGGTTCACGTGTTGAGAAAAGGATAAAAGACAATTTTGAAATGGACATCACATAGACTGTTTGTCTCTCCGTTTGGGCTGGGAATATGTACATATCAGACTTGTTCGGCTTGGTCCGAATTAGGATATGCCAAAAGAACCTTAAACGGAAAATAAATTTACAGCCAGATCTTTACCTTTTGTAACTTTGATGCAGGTACATATATGTCAATTTCAGATTGTATATTTTTGCACTATATCTGGAACCCTGAGGTGGATCTAAATACAATTATAAACCGCTTAATTTATCAGGAGTTTGCATGACCTACGTTTCTACGGTGATTATGATAATATAAAAAATGTACAACTACTGTGGAAAAAAAACCATCATTTCCACTGGCGGAGTATACGATTGCCCCATCCTCCATTATTGCTACACATGATTTGCCCAATGTTTGATGTGTTTGTACTAGGCTGGGCATCTGGGTCCGAAAACTGGCCAAATTGGTCGAATTTGACTTTACATAAGTTAATTAGAAGAATATTTAAGTGTATTTGATGCACCGCGTGACATGCTACTGTGGCATATTAATAAATTAACACTATTTGCGCCGTGTTTTGAATTCATCATTTAGCATTAGGGTTAAAATACTAACAACAAATGCACAAGTATACTTTAGGTGAATACCTTAGGGTTAAGATACTAACTCCAAACCTCATTACTTTTATATAAAAAAAAGCATGTAGCTAGGAATAGGATGATTAATTGATAGAATAATATATAGATGGTGAGTGTGTTAAATGTGTAAAAAGGAAAAAGAAGAAAAGAAAAGAAAAGAAAAGCTGGATAACATGATGATTCAGATACTGAGATGTCAAAGCGAGGGTTTTGTCGCTTAATATAATTAGAATGACTTTATTAAAAGGCACAGCCAAAGTGTCATCCTCTAGGGTTTGATATTTGTGTGTCATCAGGCAGGCTCATCTCATCAGTTGCTAGGGCAGCAGTCGATTTACTTGTTGTATTTGCAGAAAGAAAAAAAGAAACCCTCGAGAGTCATGCCGGTTGCTTTTTCTGCTGCTTCCACTCACAGCTTGACAAGTACTACTCACGATTCAAAAAAACTGACCAAATTAACTCACTCCATCCATTACATCTTTTTTCTTTTCTTTTCTTTCTCTCAGTATGGTCATCACATCAGTACTGTTACTGTTTGTTTTTCGACTTTAATCAATTTGTGTTTGTCTGTTGATGTCGTTGGTCTTTTCTTTTAACTTTAATTAGCTTTTTGGCTTCTCATGATCATCATCTTTCTTTCTTTGTTTCCCGCATTCATCGTACCCTTTTCTCATATGTCCATGTCTGCTCTCTCTCTCTCTCTCTCTCTCTCTCTCTCTCTCTCTGTTATAATGACACAGGTGTGACCCTACTAGCAGCTAGTAGCTAGCAAGGGCCAGCCAAAGATGAGAGCTTGTTGACATGCCCACCAAAATTGGTGGGGTTTTCCGCTTTCGGAAATATTCGAATTACCTTCTCATTCCTTCACTGTATTAAGTACTTAAAGTAAAACTAAAAACATGTTTTTAGAATACTATTAGCTTTTGATCCAAAAAGCGAAAGGAAAACTATCTGGGTTAACATTCCTTCAATGTTATGTTAACTTAACGCGTCATGTTACGTACTGTACTCTTCAATCACGTTTTAACATGTTATAGTAGCATATTATTTTTATGAAATATGCTTTTTGTTTTAATGTGTTACACTTTTATTATGTGTTTGACGTAAGTATTTATAAATTATTTTGTATGCTATATTTGCTTGGTATTAATTTGTTAACTTTTGACATTTAATCATTTGTTTGAGAGAGAGAGAGAGAGAGAGAGAGAGAGAGAGAGAGAAGGTAAAATATGTATATTGGGTGTTGGAGATGTTATATATTTTGAAGGGCTCTAGCTAGAGATCTGTTGGTTAATTACTTGTTCGTTTCTCCATCCAAAAGACAAAAGGGTTTAGGGAGGCAAATGGTATCCCCATGCCATGATTACAAGCTTGCATTTTGGGCATCACAACAAGAGTCACGGATAACAATCGAAAAAGAAAGAAAAGGTGACCACAGAGTCATCATACTTTATGGATAATACTAAATTTAATTAAAACACAATTATAGATAAGAAGATATTGTTGTTTGGAGCTAAGATTTGTTTAGACTCTCTCTATTATCACTTAATGATGATTGATAAAAGAAAGATTAAACAAGAGCCAAGTAGGGCCTACACCCAATCTATATCACCTGATTCCAAAACCTACGAGTAGTAGTAGATGAAAATTGATATATAATTTGATGTGCAGCAACTCAAAAACTAAAATCAACGTCGTAATAACTTCTCTTCTCTTTAATTTTTATTTTATTTTAATCGACACATACCCTCCTACAAAAAAAAACGACTTTCATAAGAGGAGATAACATTATTTTGTTATCCCCGATCAATAATGCTATGACACACATCATATAGCACTTCCAACATGGCATAACATTATTGACCGGTCGGGTGTGCTATCCCCATTGTTACAACTAAATTTTTCTCCCGAAAAAGATCTCTCAAATTTCCAAGTTTCTCTTTCTTTTTTCTTCAAAAAATTGTCATATGTATCAGTAACTAACAGGCAAGCAGCAAATTGTATAGAGTTTGATATTTTAAAAAAAAAAAAAGTAAATGAGAGAGGACAGCCTGTTGGCAGCTAATCCCTTTTATAATTTTTAGAGGAAGAGTTTAATTAAGGTTGAATCAAGGGGCCAATTTGGTCTGGCTGGTCCGGTCTGCTGCAGGCAACCAAAAGCCACATTTTGGTACGATGCTCCAGCATATATAAGGTATGATAAAGAATTTGTTTCCTTTCCCTTACATAGTACTTAACAAATTAACCCTAAATAAATATTATTTATGCTTCGATATATATATATATATATATATTATATATGTGTGTGTTTTGGAATTCACCAGACATGTAGGAACCAATGAGCCCTTTCTTATGCGACCATGATTTGAGAGATGTGTGGGCAGGAGAGGGAGACTCAGTCATGATTCATGAATATATTTAGAAACAACAAATCTCATTTAGAATTGAAGATTAACTGCTTTAAAGAAAATCCAAAAAGTACTTCGAATCACATGGCATGTTCTCGTTCGATTTCACACATCCTAAGCTTGTAGTTAAATTATGTTCGTAGAAGACTTCTAGCTCAAGTCATTAGAATACTTATTCCCATCTTTATAGCAAAAGTTTGATTATTTTAGAGTCGATCACCTTCGAGATTTTTGGGAATATGTATCCTTTTTGAAGATGTAAATTTCCAATGATCTTTTAATGAACAAAATATCGATATCGATGTCTTATAGATAAAAAAAATTAAAATGGACTCACGCATATTCACATAAATAAAATGGAATCATTTGGAAGTTTTATAAAATAGAGAGTTATGGAGTATTTGGATGATGGGTTTAGTTTAAAACTTGAGGCAATATATAGGGTTTGATCTAAAGCGATTGTCTCAGTCGATTCTTATTAGAGGTTCAGAGCACGCTATAATTCTTGTCTTCACACTCTCTAACATTAAAAGATCTAAACATCTATCTTTAAGTTTTAAAATCACTTTAATTTGTCAAGAAACTTGAAATCGTAGCTCAAATGATTAAAAGAAGTCTTAAAAACCCCCACTTCTCTAATCTCTTCCCCAACTGTCCATCCCTATCTTTACACCAAGGTTTTTCCAGTGCCTGAATTTGGAGTCACATTCAACTCCATGACTGGCAATGAAATAGAAGTATGACTGCAGAGTAATTAAATTATTATTTACTTTTTAAAATATTGGTTGATAAAATAAACACACCAAAAAAAGAGACAATTACTTAAAAGCTATCTCTTGCAATTTTCTTAAACTTTCTGACCACCAAAGCTTAAGGTAAGTTTGTCGCAGCAATGGGTGCCCCAACATGAACAATCTGAGTCAAATAAGGCTGAAAACTAAGCTCCAACATGTTTTTAATAATTTCTTCACAAGTGGGTCTCCAACTTTAACTATGTTTTGTCGCACCAAATTTGATTGATTGATTGATTGATTTTCACACCAAAATGGTTGGTGCTTTCGATCTGCCTTTGGGCCTGTGGGCCTCTCCATTGATTGTCTGCAAATGGGCAAATGGGCAAATGGGCACTGCTCTTGTCTCATATCTTGTACTGCTTTGCATGTTGATTCTTCTAGCAGCTTTCTTTTTTGAGATTGATGCTTCTTGCCTTGGTCACTTTTTCAAATGTCATTAATTTTGTGAAGATTTTTAATCTTATTTACTTATCATTTCTTTTTTAATATATAAATATCAAACACCTTTTTTTTTAAACTGTATCAATTGATTGTCAACATGACATGATCTAGTCTAGTGAAAAATGACCATAATTTACAGATCAGTAATCTTAAATTCAAAGCTCATCCAGTCTTATGAGCTAAAATCCCTAAAATTAACTCTATGGCTTCTTCTTGGTTTGATTTGGTGGGAAGATGCCCAGCCCATCAACATGCTCAATTGCTCATGTATTTCTTTGCATTGAACCAGGATAAAAATTACAATTCTTTTCTGCAGTAAAGTTTTTCTTCTTTTTTAAAGATTTTTTATTTTATTTTATAAAAGTTACCGACTCGGCCATCAATTAAAAGATACAGATGGATAAGTCGAACGGGGGTTACCATAGTTGTTGTGGCCCTCCTCCTTCCGCCCTTGGCATCCAAGATTGAAACCCCAAGGTTTCTTTCCTCTCAATATAACAAAAAATATATACATGTAGATAATGAATTACTCGAAATATGAAAAAAAAAAAAAAAACATTAGCAATTATATAGGTATGGTCAAATTGACATGAGAAATCTCAATACTCTAATGGAATAATCCTATTTATCATACTTGCTTTGATGTGCTTTTGTTTTGCTTATATGGGTATTTTGTCAACAAAAAAAGAGTTTTTGTTCAAGTTTGTGTTGTGGTCACTTCCGGCATTTCCATATATACCTCACTAGATGAAACATTACTAGCTAGTTCAATTTCATTTTGCCCTACTCTTTGTTGATGATCTTCCACAATTTCTTGGTTGTCATCAACAGTCTCAGTTTTTCCAGGAAAATTTTGGGTGAGTTCCGCAAAAGTTAGCTGCCGGCGATGAGAAGAGGAGTCCGGGGAGTTCATGATTCCCCTACTGCTTCCTACAGTAGTAGAATCTTCGTCATGGCCAGATTGTGAAGAGTCTTGTTTCTTTTTCCTCTTTTTCTTCACTTCAGCGTGCCACTGCTTCATAACATTTGCTGTTTGCTCTTCAAGCACTGCTGCACTCTTGAAATTTGATCCCATCTGCAGGAAATAAGAACGCTTTCTTATCAGACAATCTGACATGTTATGTTATCGAAACCATTAATTTAACCATTGGCAATATAGGGCTTGTTGGGACGTGAGGCTCAAATTAATCATTTGGGGACACAATGTAACATATTATCCGACAAGAGAAAAAACTTATTTGTTCATGTCTGTAGGAATGCATACCTGAGTCACTAGGGCATAGAGTGGAAGAGTAATGTAACTGCACATCACTTGAACAGTGACCCTGCAGAAATTCGTTAACAATTAATTAGGCAGCTTGATTTAAAATTTTACCAAATCTGTGTAGTGGCAACATATGTAAATGAAGAGTAATTAAAGCACACCATGGAAGATGAGCATGGCACTTACGCTAAGACCACCCGTATAATGATAATCTGTATGTGTTCATGGTAGCAAGAGTGTATCCCAAATTGTAGCTGAAGTTAATAAGAAAAGAGAGAGGTAAAGAAAATGTTTTAAGTGAACTAAACACGAATAATGTTCTTTTAATAAACAATTTGACGTGTTATGTTGTCACATTGTTAATCCGAACATAAATTCATATAAAAATTCACATGATTAATAGTTTGGTTCAAATTAACAATATGATAACATAATGTTTGCAAAGGGACATTTTAAAATACTAAATAAAACGAACATGATTAGTTCAAGTTGAAATAGGGACGCACCGTGACCCAAATGAAGAAAGCAAGTTCAAATGCATTCTGGAAAAAATGAAAGCAAATTAGTCGGATGATCGGATCATAATAATTAACTTAGGGTAATCAAGCATTAGTTATGGAGTTAATCACGAAGAAGACCAATTATACCATAAACAAAGTGAGATGTACAAGGGTCAAGACGAACTGTGGTTGACTGAACCAGAAGTGACTGTCCTTTGGTTGCACCAAAGGAGTTCCTTTTATCACGTTATTCTGATCATGAAGTTGATGAGCCATTTGTGCAACTACTACTTCAAGTTTGGTTCCAAGAACCAGCACTATCTACCAACACATAACACATAATTAGCGACTAATTAAGAGAACAAATAGTAATTAAGTAAGAACAGAACGAGCAAGAGAGAGTTTAGTTAAGCTTTAGACTTGGTACATACAATTAGTGGCAAGAATGAAACCCAGAGATACACCTGCCAACCTGTTTAATTAAGTTAATACCATTAATTCAGTTATTTTTATTAATTAAAGAAGTAAATGACTTGGATGGTGCTTAATTACTTACCATGCACGTCCAGAAAGATGAAGATGACGACTATAAACCACATGAATGGGCTGTCAAATGATGTACGCACACAATTAGCCAACATGAATTAATTTAATAATATGGTAATTAAGTTGTTATAAAAGGAGTAAGATTGGTTCATATGGGCACAAATCATAATTCTAGTAACGCTACATGTATCATTTTAATTTAATTACCGATCGCATTACTAATTAGATTTAACTTTATAGGGATAGACCGTAGAAGTTGAATCTAATCTCTAGGAGAGATGTAGTCAGTAATACGGTGGATTTATATACAACTCAGTCACATTTATAATTTATCACATTGTAACTATGCATCTCACGCAATGTAGGATTCGTATATTTATGTGAACGATGCGATCAGAATTATGTGTTAGAAATAATTTTAGGGTTATGGATAGAATTGCCAACCTGATGCCAACAACAGCTTTGAAATCATCCTCCAGCGAACGTTGAATGTAGTTTTGGAAATCGAATGCATTTTTGTTTGTGGACAAATGAGTCTGAAAATTTTGTTATCAACAATGATCACAAGTAGAAAGAAAAATAAAAATGAGATATTTTAATTTGTGTATAAATATATTTATTTATTTATACTCACTGAAACGAAACCGTGGCGTAAAGTGAGATAATCAACTTTTTCCACTGAATGGAAGAATTGCCGGAAGAAGCACCTCTGCATGTATATAATTAACAAATAATTAATTAATTATAATAAAAACTGATCATGATTCATGAGAGCTGCATATATGTTAATAAAATAAATAAAATAAAAAAACTCACAATCCACATTTGAATAGATGTCCCTGTTCCTGTACGAGAAGTCATATGTCTACGACCAAATGTGGTCTGCCTTGTAAACCTAAAACGATTAGGATCTATAGGAAAAAAAAGAAAGAGAGAAAAGGTTGAATTAGTTGTTGTATTACATTGAAATATAAATGCCAGAAAAACTATTTGTTTGTTTGAATTAAACGATATGTTATTAGTGTTAAACGATGTTTCAAATTCGAACGTCCTCTCCTATTATTTTAAATTACCATTTGCGACTTGGTATTCCACCGTCTGAGTTTCTTTTTCCCATGCTTCCCAACGCCTCATCTGTCAATAAATCACAAAAAAAAAAAAAAATTATTTAACGCATAGAAGTGCTGTACCATTGGAGTTAAATTTGTAATTTTTATTTGGATGAACAATTTGTAATAAAAAAAATTAAGTGGCTCTTAAATCGTGTAACTCACAAGTGACCACCACATATTATTTTATGACCATGTAATAAAATAATATGTAACACCAAACCAATAGCCTACATGCAATAATTAAAAATTTAACATACTATTTTTCTTTGACTAGTTTGGAATGACACTTGGGCTAATGGTGTGTGATCCGAATCTTAATGCATCTTTTTGGGCTGTTACCTACTAATCTAACTTTTCAATGGGGTGGCGTAAATTGACTTCACACACCCAAGTGCAACATTTTCAATGTAAACAAAAACACTGTTAAATGCTTCAGGTTGGAAGGTACTCCAAAAGGGTTCAAAAATTCAGTTTCTAGAAGTTTCAATATTGCATTAGCTGAAACATGGTCGTTGAGGTTGTTGATAGGGGTGTAGTTAGTAGTAGAATTCTATAGTGCGGGTCTTATTAGATGATGTCCTATCTCTCAATCGTTGGATCAAATAATGATTCGCAGTTAGTTAACTACACTGGGGTGGGCTTATCACCTATATGGCTGAGACTTATGCAGATTTGTTTTGGGTGATTCTAAGCACACCCAACTTTTTTTTTTCTCTGGACACCCCACCCAGTTCCAAAGGCGTTTTTAGTTTCCTACGAATAATTCTTTGACGAACGACTATCGTGACCACTGCGAGCTTTCGAGCAGACAAACGAAAAAGACAAATCTAGAAGTCCTGTTATATAAACATAATGCATTGCATACATCCAAGTTATACTTTTGTATTGTTTAGTGGGGTGAGAGCCATCAGACTTTGTCCAATCACAAAATATATTACAGCAACCAAAAGAAAAAAAGTAAAAAAAAAAGCATACCTTGGCCCTTCCTAAAGCCATGGTGAGAACACTATACACAATCTGCATAACTGCTAACACAAAGATGAAATTGTTAAGCTGGTTGAGCCCCCCTTGTGATATAAACGAGGTTTTCCCCTGCAAATTCAATTCAATTTTAATAGAATTATAAAAAAAATAAATTAATGAAATTAAAGTAACAAAATAATTAAAAAGTAAATTTAGGTTTTACCCAAAAAAGACTTTCACTTTTAAAAAAAGCCAAAACTTTTTCAAAAAATTATGTACTTACCTGGGATTCACAGTGATCCACAGAAGAAGTTGCTGCTAGTCTTCTTTCCATGAATTGAATGGGCTCTAAACCAAGTGCTTTGGTGGTTTTAGTGGGTGCAGTTTTTCTACAGGGAAGCATGGTATATGCAATCTTGGTGGGTATGCATATTTTGGATATGGACCTTTGTGACACTGTCAGAATTAGGGACATGAAACCCAGCAGCATAAGCACTGCATGCACCCAACACAAAAAAAAAACTAATTCAGCAAATTTTATCAATTAGAACATACATTCTGCAAAATTGTCCAAGTGATGAGGCATTCGGGAAAATTGGTCGGAATTAGGATAGGTCATGGGTTCGATGGTTTTGCTTACCTGATTTGAGCTTCTCTATGGCCTCGAACAAGGCATTTTTTTTACGTTTTTTGAGCCACTGCATCATCAAATACATGAACAAAAAGAAGAAAAAAGGGAGGGTGTAATTAGTGAAATCAATTTCAACACAAATATGATGGTAATTTCTTACGAAGGGTCATTAAATACATACTTGGCTAAGGAGATCGATCAAGTGCTCTATAAAGATAGAGAGAAAAATGAAGACGAGGCAAACTGTTGCCAAAGCCCAAGTGGGTGTGTCTTGAAGTGAGCGGCTGGATGCTGATGCTGATCCTCCAGAAGCCATACTTGCTATGTGTTCTTGAGGGAAAAAGAGTCAGCATCAACGGAGGAAAGGAATTAATGAAAGAAGAGATGAGCTGAAGAACCCACGGAGAACGGTGCTTGAATTGAAATACTTGAAGCAAAGCCAAGGAGGGGGGACCAATCAGAGTTGAAAGATGAAACGTTCAAATCTTCTGTGCTGCTGTGACTTTTTTTGGGCGTTCCAAGTCCAAAGGTTCTAAGCAAAACCTGCATCTGTGAAGGTCGTATCTATTAAACATGGTTTGACACGGTTTTTGGTCCCATTTGAAAACCATAACTTCGCAATGCGCAAACGTCCAAATGTGGGTGGTTAGAGCAGGTGGTTCCATTTATTTTGGGCAACCTTCTTTATCACTGCATGAATGCTTTAGGACAGTCAAATTATTGTTGTCACGCATTCGCTTCTGTTGACCAGACTAAGATGATAATCGGATTAGAAGAGCAAATTGGTCCATATAT
Organism: Prunus persica; assembly: GCF_000346465.2. Classification (NCBI taxonomy): domain Eukaryota; kingdom Viridiplantae; phylum Streptophyta; class Magnoliopsida; order Rosales; family Rosaceae; genus Prunus; species Prunus persica. Next base: position 6,817,452 of record NC_034014.1, read on the forward strand.
TTCGAGTCGGGATCTCCTATCCCCAATTTACATGTCCCTCTTCCCTTATCTCTTATTTCTTTGATTGACACTTGTGTGAATTTATTTATTGAAGAAGCATTATATTTTGCAATATTCGTGTTTCTCTTATCTGATCCGTCAATGAAGTCTAATTCAATGAAAATGGGCTTTAACTTGTCCATTATTAATAGAAGTTAGATGAAAGTTTGAACTTACGTATATGTCAAATTGTAAGACATCGTGAAATTCGATTCATTAATTGTAAAAAAAAAATTTAGTCCACGAGGAGGTAATTACGAAAGAGTGGAAAATTCAGGTAGTTTTATGGCTAATTTTTTTTTTCTTTTCAAAATTAATACTGTAGCGATCAATTTGCAAAAGGCCTCACAGTCACAATTTAATGCATGCGCAGGACTACAGTTATAACTTCCCGTCTGAATTTTGTGGGGTTTGAACTTTGTTGAACATATTTAAATTGGGTCCGCACACAAGAGACTGCCTGATTCTCTTATATTGCCATATAAGAGAAAGTGATTCTCATTGCGTTGCATCTTTTGTTTTGTTTTCCGTTTATGGTGACTTTTGCGTTGCGATTTATAACTTCCATGCAGACTTTTACAAAACACATTAATTTATACTCTCCTCTCTCCTCTAGAAGCCCCTCCTCAACTCAACTAAATGCCTAATAAAATTCTTTGGATACTCTCCTCTAGAAGCCCCTCCTCACTCGTTAGTCATGGCTGGGATGTTCATTTCTTCCTCATGTACTAATGCTTTTCAACAACTATACATGATTGTGCAAATGAGACGAGAGTTATGTACGCCAGTTGATTAAGACAGTGAATTCTTTTTTTTGCACTCAAATTTGAATATCTCTTTTCTTAGATTATATTAATTTTAGAATAATTTATACTCGTATAAAAAAAAATTACATAATTGTGGAAGAAGCAAAGCTAGAATTTATAGTTTAATGGGAAAAATAAAGCACATAACAAGGAAAACTTTGACAACTAGCAGCTAGCACACATCAACCTAGCCTAGTGGTAGGGAATTTAAGAGCAATTGGGGAGCATGGGAGACCCAAAACAACCAGAAGAAATGGTTATTGACCCCTAATTTGAAGCCCTTTTATTCCAAGCCTGCCGAGTATTCAAACAAAATAGAAAAAACCTAACTGAGTTTGAACTTCACTACATTTGAATACACTGCATTTGTCACTTTCGTTAGTTCTTCTCAGTCGCCGTTTTATTTCATGTGAAATTTCTCCATTCTTAAATATATTTTGTGATTTTCTTCATTAGATGACTTTTCAAAGAGAATAAATATTTAGTTCAGAAAAAGATATTGTAATTCCTCCCTAGAATTTATACGACGACAAGTCAGAAAAGTTAAGGACATAATAGATAATGACAATGACACAATATGCTTAGTTAGAAAAAGCAACTCTACAAGATTTCGTCCCAAATGACTTAATTAGCGGAAGTCGGCTGATTAATCTTTGGTCTAAAGGGCAAGCACTTGTCGTGATTATTTAAAAGATATATAAGTTCTGAGGGCAAGTGCATATCATATATACTTATTTTATAAAAATTAATTGTGATTTAGTAAATTAATCACCGATCTTCTTAATATTAATGTCACGTCATACATTTAATGTCAAGATAGCAAAAGACTACGACTCCTGGCGGCTGATCAGAACATGCCACACTTCAAGACCTTTAGCCCAATCTCAGGTCAAATACAAGCAATTTTGCATATACAACTCTCCTATCTTCATATAGATAATAGACACCAATACCTATAATTAAATCATAAATTTATACTTAATGATAGTATTAAGGGATCCATAAAAGAGTTGAACTGTTCATGATTTATAAAAACTTTACTCTTCTAGAGAATCCAAGTCCTCCTAAAATTATTAATCTAGTTTTCCCACCTTATTATGTTAAGGTAATCGATCAACTATATTATAAAAAATGACATGAAAACAATTTTTTCTTTCTTTCTTATTTGTTGTGTAGGTGTTATGTTGTCAATTTTTACCCTAAATGCAGCTATCTAATATTGAATTATTCCTTCCGGCTGTAGGTTGTGGGATGTTAATACCAAATCTATTTTCCTCAACTTGAATTATATAATCTAATCGTGCTCTTGGTCCACGTTTATTGGAAAAAATGGAAAGACGAAACGTATTGGTTTAAATACTTTTATTTATTGGATTTTTGGTCTAATTATGAGCAAAGTTGTTAAACACTGGTCAGTGAGTTGGCTAAAGTTAAGTTATGTTCTTTCCTATAATTTATTTATTTGTTCTATTAACATCTACGTGTCACAAAAAGATCCTAATCATAATTATTTATACAAGATTAAGTATTTAATTAAGTGTTATTATGAATTAATATTGGTGACACACGCACACAGTGACCTCGACCACTATACAGAACCAGCCATCCAACGTTGAACTAGAATTCCATAAGGGTTTAACTGGGGAAGTTAGTACTGCTAATGCAGGCATACAAAATTAGACAAATATAAAAAATATATACTTATTGGTAATTATATTATTAATATGTGTAAGCAAGTCCCTGTTATAGGCTGTTGAAAGTTAATTCTTTAAGCTTGTTGTGATGATTCTAAAGACCATTTAGAAGTCACGCTTGGATATTTTCAAATTTTGAAAAGTTCATGTGATACAAAGCTACATGTCTTATTATATAGTAATAAACTCAAACCATATTGGAAGAACCAAGATGTCTTATTAGGAATGTTCAAAGAGTGTTGCCATTTGGACCACATTTACTGACCATCTTGTTGATCATCTCTTTAATATGAGTAGGGCCCATTTGTATTAGATGAGAAGAACTTACATGTAACGTCGGGAATGTCACCGTGACGGAATCCCAAGCCTATCACATATTGCCATGTCAAAAATTTAAAATACATGGCAATTAGTAATTGGCTCGGAATAGCGCCGCAGTGGTATTCCTAATTAAATAATCAATAAATATAGTACAAATAGTATGATTAATGTTCAAATCTCGCATTAGGTTAATTATCAGGTATATATATATATATATATATATATTTATATATGTGAAGGCTTGATGAGACTCCGTCTAATTAAAGAGTAGAGATTTTTATCACTGTAATTCAACAAGTCAATTAAGTTGCCTTCTTGAAAGGCAAATTCGATTCGGAGTCCCCTTGATGTGTTATCATATATTAATTATTGAACATGACCTTTTTGATTAATTGGCCAAACTAAAGAAATTTATGTTTTGGGAGAAGGGGATGCTTCCAATCCACGAGTCACGACTAATAATTGGAGGATTTTATATTTTGGTCTTGTCATAGGTGGCTTCCCCCTGTAGAATTGATTGTTAATTGTAACTTTAACTACTATCAGAGTTTTTAAAAAAAAAATAATGAAACCACTTTATATTTGATTGATTATTTTTTAAAAATTGTTATTGATACTTCAAAATAGTTAGTGTATACATATTTTTGGATGCTTTCGTTGGTTTTTCCTCATGTTTTCATAGCTTATGTCTTTTCGTTCACGTTCCTATGAATGATGGCCATCGCAAACTTCTTTCAATCTAGAACCAATGTCTCACGATTATAGGGACAAGAGGGGAAGACTAAGGAAAAAACAATGAAATTATGGAATTGGGCTTTTATGGAGTAATCTTTGGGGTCGTTTGGTACACAGTTTTGGCTTGGACTGGCTTGGACTAAATTTAGTACCATGTTTGTTTCATTTAATTCTAGTCTTAGATGGGATTGCTAATACCGGGCCCACCAAAAACATCTCATTAGGAGGGGACTACTAAGCCCATGTAGAAAGGGAGGATTAGCTAGTCCTATGTTCACCAATGTATAAGATGCATATATTATATTGTAATACTAATAACATATATTACTATTATTATTATTATTATTATTATTATTACATGTATATATATATAAACACATATGTATATATATATATATATAAACACATATATACATATAATATATATATATATAAATACATATAGATATATACACATATATTATTATTATAATATACCCATATACACATACATATTAATATTATAATAATAGCATACATGTATATATGTGATATATATATTATATACCCATGTATGTATTATAATATACATATACACACGTATATACACATATACATTGTATATTTATACTATATGTATATATGTATATTATAATATACATACATACACGTATATACATGTATATTATTATTATAACATACCCATATATATTATCTATTATAATATACATATATATGTATATGTATTATACCCATGTATATATTATAATATATAGATACACCTATATACACATATATTATATACATGTATATACGTATATACGTATATTATAATATATAATATATATACATATATTATACATATATTATATATACATATGTATTTTATAATATATATAATGTATATGTATATATACATATATACACGTATATACATGTATATTATTATTATTATTATTATTATTATTATTATAACATACCCATATATATATTATATATTATAATATACATACATATATATAAATATATGTATATGTATTATACCCATGTATATTATAATATACATATATACACCTATATACACTTATATATATGTATGTAGATTTATATTATTTAAAATATATAATATTATTATAATATACTTATATACATGTATATACACATATATATATATATATATATTATATGTATGTATATATACATATATATTATATATATTATAAAATACATATATACATATATATAGATATTTTTGAAAAAATAAAAAAATTATAGTCCTAGTCCAAACATACACCAAACGCAGGATAAGTGTTATCCAACTTAGACCAAGCAAAGCCAAGCCAAACCAGTCCCTAAGCATAGTCCATGCCAAGACAGTCATGTGTACCAAACGAGCCCTTTGTGTTTGGGTGTGGTCTAAAATCCAAGCCAAGGTCGGGGTCAAGCAACTCCAAGGTCAGGATGAAACCCAAGTCCAATCGAAGGTCAAATGATAAAACAATGAAATTAGTCCAATCCAAGGTGTAAGGAAAAAACAATGAATTTTTATGGAATTGGGCTTTTATGGAGTAATTCTTGACCTCCAAATAACTAAAGTATTTGACTAAACAATTCTAATTATCTTTATTCTCTTTATTCAAGTCTACATGGACTTAAAGAGGAGAAGAACTTACATGTATCAGGGATGTCATTATGATGGTATCTCAAGCCTATTACACATTGTCATGTCGAAAAGTTAAAATACATAATAGGTGATTGACTTGAAATAGCGTCATAATGATATCCCGATATATAGGTAAAATTTTCTCCTTAAATACATTTACAACTAATAATCTGAAAAATAGGACTGCAACAAGACTCCACTAACTCAGGTTTGCAGAGCATATACTACTTCCTAGTAAGTAACTATTACCCCCAAGAAACTCCACTTCGTAAATTTTAGCAATTACTCCTAAATGCTAATGAAAATTTATTCAAAATTTACAAAACTAAAAACAAAATAAATAATAAACCCATAACACGCGTATTATGAAACTATTTTATTGTTTGGTCGCTCGCTCGAATGAATATTACTTCGATAATATAATTAAAATGCCATTGTTTAGACGACCATTAAAGTAAATTCCAGTATAATAATATTACTTTGCGTGAAAAAGCAACAAGGGCATTTGGTCTAGTGGTATGATTCTCGCTTAGGGTGCGAGAGGTCCCGAGTTCAATTCTCGGAATGCCCCATTTGTTTTGTCTTCATTTTGATTGGGCGCACTTTTCAATGTTTGGCCCATTTCATTCTTTTGTCACACAACAAACGGCATCGTTATAATGGGCACAAAACACATGCCCTTTTTTTTTTTTTTTTTTTTTGTGGTGCTCTTTCATTTTGATATAATGGACCTTTAAGCCTGTTTGGGAGTGGTTCTTAATGGGACATAATTATTTTTGGAAAGAAGCATCTTTATGTAGGGTTGGGTACGGTACGGGATAATATGGGATGAAGGTCATCCCGGTGTCAATTCCGGATAGGGGAATCGAGACTGGATGACTATGGGATGAGAGTTTTTGAGAACACGTTCAAACCATACCGAACCCAAACTGGACCAATATGATTCGGTATCAATGTTGATACCATAAAAAATCTTGCAAAATTTCTGAAATCTTGCAATTTTTATAAATCAAGCATGATACAAAGTTTACAAACAATTAAGATTCAAGAGTCTTGTTCAAGACCTGCCAAATTATATGATACATTGAATACATTTACATTGGCTTTTCCAAATCAAGCCTAATACAACAAAACAAACAATCAAGAGTCTTGATTCAAGACCAACCAAGAAAGGAAAATCTCATACAAACTACAAACAAAGTACCAACAATCAAGACCTGCCACCAAATTAATTACAAACCAAGAAATGGAATCAAGACTTGCCATATTAATTACAAACCAAGAAAATGGAAATCTCATATAATTAAATAAAATTTACAAATCAAAGTAACTCAGCAACCCTTAATGCTGGTTACAAATTAAATTACAAACCAAGAAAAGAAACCCCAAAAAAAAAAAAAAAAACCTAACGGAAATATCACGACTCACAAAATACTGTTCGGTACGGTATGGCACCAAACGGGATCAGAAATGTGGAACCGGTGTCGTGTCAAACAGTAACGGGATGACACGGTATCATCCCGTTTACACTTCAACACCAAACGGGACGACATGAGATTGGCATGGTTTCGGTTCGGTTTCAGTATTCCATTTTTTTATGCCTAGCCCTATCTCCATGTGCTTCTCCATAAAATCACTTAAAATCACTAAAAGTGATTATATGGAGAAGTGATTTTCCATAAAAGTGATTATTGGTCTATCGACAATCACTCCTAAACAAGCCCATATTTGATGAGTATAGAATGACATAATTGATTATTTAGGGCACAACTTCAATTTTATGTTTAACCCATCAGAAACTAAATGAAATCAAAGCTTAGGAAAACTGAGTGAGAAGGAGTTTCTCTTGACCCATATATTCGTTAAGAAAGAACGGATGTTCTGTTAGGAGGAGAACTCATAGACAATTTGGTTATTTTATTACTTAATTTTCTTATAAGATTGCTTGGTCAAGTGATATCTTGTTGGAATGAACTCATAGACAATTTGGTTATTTTATTACTTAATTTTCTTATACGATTGCTTGGTCAAGTGATATCTTGTTGGAATGATTTTGAGCTTAAATTTTATAGATGATAATTTATTGTGATTTTGAATAAAAATATTTACTTGAAGAAAATCATAAACATATAAAAAGACCATGGCATCTGCTCTAGTATCTTTCCGGGACTGCCCACTTGCATGGATGATTTAAATTCTGAGATACATTATTAACCCATTTTTGACAGCTTCGAATTTTAGAGGTTATGTGTTCGAAACCAACAACTCATCCGGTAATTTCCTGTAGGCGACGCCATGTCCACGCCCAAATAACACTCCACTCCACTCCAGTCCACATTCATATTGACAAGAGCTTTCTTCCATTCCACGTACAAATTTCTGTTATCAGCATTTCAGCTTCAGCACATTTAATGAAGTTTCGACGTAGTACCATAGAATGCCATAAGCCAAAGGATATGCAAGGTGAAAGCCCTATTGCGGCGCCAATGGGTTCCATTCCACCACAGTGGTTGTGAACTTGTGACTTCCCCTTTTCACTTTTCCCATGGTGGGTTGTCTTTCCTCCCAATGTAAACAGAAAGAAAAAAGCCCTACTTTAATTTCTTGGTCCAGTAGAACTTGAATTTTTGGGACAAGGACAACGATTGTGTGGCTCACAATTAGGATGGTACGCGTATAGCTCTTTCTGATTGAGCAGAAGCAGTTAATAGTGCACCACATCCTTTATTAATTCTGAAACGGAAAACAAGCTATAATTCATAGTATATAAAAATAATTGACAATGTCAGGAGACTTATAGCTTTATACATCTAAGCCCCGCGACCCACGGCCGTGACAGAGTCTTTATTCACAGTAAGAGTTCGACTCTTGTAATTTTCTCCGTCCTCAACAGTATATGAGAAGCAAGCAGATGGAAGATATGGGAAACTATAGTTGAATTGAAAAGGACCAAGACTTGGCTCATGAATTGCTTGCAATGTGTATCCAAATCAACTCAAAACGTGCAATGTGCTCTTGGAAAGAACAAAAAGCAGCTTCTTTTAAGAGTGAAAAGAAGAAAACGAGTGAATATTGTTCATTTTTGGACCACTTTTGGTGGGTATGTATGCCTCTAGGCAGGGGGCCATTTTTATTCTAAATACTTTGAGGTATTTGATCTCACTTCTCACTCATATAAATGGTTGTCTAATTCAGTTCTGCATGTTGAGGTATGTCACATGTATATACAATAACACGAAGTTTTTTATATAAATAATACAGTCCTAGTCTCTTAGACCGCAGAGGTCCAAGAAATTGTGGTCATCCACAGTTGGACGTAACATTCAACGGTTCAAAAAAGTTTCTTAAAATAAGTGCAAGAGTGAGTGAACCGTTGAATGTAAATCTCTTGGACCCCTGTAGTCCAAGAGATCGGGACTGATAAATAATAATAATAAAGATATTGGATAATAATATTTTTTTCTTTTTTCCTAAATAATCATCTATATATAAACTGTTCATACAAAGTTGATCATGTAGAATAAAGAAGAAATGCTGCATCACGTTTTTTTGTGAAAAATAAGAGCAAAAAGAAAAAGGTCACTCAACGTCCAGGGGGATCATTTTGGAAAACTTCCAAGGAGATAGGCCGTCAAAAGAATGATGTTTAGATTAAAAAAAATATACACAAAAACAAAAACTTGGTTTTCTATCCTTAATGACTTCTTAGTGACAGACTGACTAATTTGACTGAGTCATATATTTATTTACATTGCTAATTTGGCTTTACATACATCATTGAGCTATATTTTATTAAACATCATAAGAGTATACAACGGATAGAATAAAACCATCCGACTATGAGACATGACTTAAAGCAAGTTTGGTGTTTGTAATTTTATTTTTTATTTTGGCATATATATATATATATATATATATAGAGTATGTTGTTATTTGTATTATATTTACTTATCATTTTGCTGACTACTTCTCTAATGCAGGTAAGTCCCTCGTACATTCATGGGGCCCACATATAATGTAGCACAAATTAGCATTATTGAGATGTAGATATATATTCCTCACGTTAGGCTGCTAGCTATGAACAAGACCAAGAAATTTCGTCGGTTAGGAGGGAGAAGGGCCCACGTCATAAGGCAACGGCCTAAAATTCTAAAGACTAAATCATTGCATTTTCCACGGTCATTTGCACGGCAGTTGCTGTAAAACTATAATGACAGACGTATGGAATAATGCTAAGCATGAACCTGGGCAAAAGACTACTTCAGGTCTTTTTCAAGCGATGCCCCATCATGAGTTCGTATACCAAAACCAACTTGTAAATAATAATTTGATCGATTAGACAAAATTGGTATTAATTACATGATATATACATGCTGTAATCGACACTTAAAAAAAAAAAAAAAAAATGATGCGAGAGCTTTAGAGTTCTGGTTGGCCAACTTCAGCATCTTGGCTCCTTGGCCAATTATACAAGGCTGATGAGAAATACTATATATAGTTCCATCTTTAGATATAAATAGCAGGAGGAACACAGGCTCTTCGAACATATATTCAATTGTTGTAAAACAAAATCAATTTGAATTTATTTGTAAAAATAAATGTGCTTTACTTTTGCACAAGAGAATAACTATATATATATATATAAGATTATAATTAGTTAAAATAAAAAGTATGGTTCGAGAAATAATTTTTAAATGGTTATTAAAGATTGTTTACTAGGTATTTTAGCTTAAAATATAGTTAAGGGGCATTGTTGGAGTTGCTTGTACTCATAGTTTGAATAAGAGTTTAAAACAATTTTAGGAGATGAGGAAATCAAAGAACTCAAGTACGGATTTCCCTCCACGTAATTTATATTAGATTAAATTAGAATCAAAGAGTTTGATGCTGCAGATCAGTAGGGATGAATTTATCCATATCCCGCAAACCACTAATATGTTGTTGCCCACCACATAGCATGCTTTTTTACATTGAGACTTCCTTGTCTTGGTTTGAAGAGCCTTCAAATTTTATTGTAGATGTTTTGTATGAGGATTGTAACATGTAGTTTTTACGGGTATGTCGGCAGAGGGGGCTCTAACGGAAGCAAGGTTTGAGAGGGTAGGTTACTTTGTAGTTTGACGACCATATGTCCATTTGGTGTAGAGAACTCGCCTAATCCTCTAGAACATAGCCTGATTTTTGTACTTGTTCGTCATTTCCTATCAATAAAATACTATCGTCTTTGAGAAAAAAAAAGAAGGTTTGTATAAGAACTAAAGTATGAGAATTAATGTTTTTAGCCATTTAAGCTATAAAGCCACTTGAAGCTCTCTCTATCGTTGAGTTTAAAAATAAAATAAAAAAATTGAATCATGGGATCAAGAGCCATAATTTTTCTCCTTCTTTTTATATAAATTTTATTGAATATTTATATATATATACATATTTATTAATTTCCTTAACCAGTCTAAACAGAAGTTTTACAGATTAATTGGTTTGGTGCGTCAGAAATGGCTGCTATGAAAATACAGTAACTACAAATAATTGAGAAAATTGTCGCCGTGGGATTCAGGATGGGTTTTTGTTGGTCAATTCTCAATTTGTAAAGTTCCCTTAGGTGTCCTGAAAGAGGGACTTCAAAATGGTGATGGAATCTCCTAGAAGGTCACAATTAGTTGGGCCAACCGTTGGTTTTTTTTTATAAAAAAATTAATTAATTTCTCTTTCTAATCTAGGTTGAATTTTCGAAGTTGAAATAGATAAGAACAACACGAGAAGGATGTTGATAGTTCTCGACTAGTATCATTGGCTGCCTAAGCCAGTCCACGTGGACATCCCAAAGGTATCTTAGTTTTGTGTTTATTTCTCTAATGGCATGTTTAGGAGGAATTGAATTAATGATGAATCGAATTGAGAGGGAGTTGGATTGAGGAAAATTAGATTTCGGATTCATATTGAAGTTGTTTACTAAATCCTATGAATTGAGGGGAGTTAGATTTTAGATTCTTATTAAAGTTGTTTACTAAATCAAATGGAATTGGGGTAGGAGTTGTATTAATTACTAAAATATCCTAGTTGTTGGGTTAAAGTATATGACAAATTTGAAAATTGTGTGAGGATATAATGGGTAAAAAAGATGAATTTCTAATAGGTTAGTTCTCCAGGAATTGGATTACCACCTCCTACCCATGAATTGAATTCCTCCAAAATCAATAATTCAATTCCTAATTTTGTGTGAGCCCCACTTACTTTTCAATTTCTTGATGTGAAGTAAATGCAGGAATCCTCTATAGGTGGAATTCAATTCCTGATTAGTAAACACACCATAAATTTAATTAGTTATATATGTTTAGTCAATATGGTGGCAAAAAGAAAAAGGATTGGTTCAAACATATGGTCATGGAGTGATTAGAAAACCACAATTTATGAGGAAGATGAGATCAAGGGGACTTTTATCAATTTTAAATTAGGGTGTACTAATTTCATAAAATAATATTTTTTATTCTCAAAAAAGTTTCATATATATATATAACGTTTGATGACAAAACGAGACAGAATGCCCTTACATCTAGGGAGTTGCATTTTTCCGCATTGAGTTCGATAAGTCCAAATGAAACAAAATTACAAGATTAAAATTGTTTGAAACGAGAAAGACCAAAATGTAAAATAATAGCCAAACTAAGGGAACAGAAAATGTAATTAATTCCAGCCAAAATATTTTACAAAGTGATGGATATGTAGAATTTAATCCAATGTGTCAACAGAATTGCCCATCCTGCCAAGTCTTTTGTATGCTTCAAGCCTTCAACCTTTTTCATTTAAAATATCTTTGCCGTGTATTATAGTAGTACTTCTTTTCTTTATTGTTAGAAGATGACCTAATTCGAATATTTTTTTTTTCTGTATTAATAATTAAAAAAAAAATTAGATCAACCAGTTTAGTTACTCTTCTACAACAAATACGTCCTCACTAAAAACGCAGCAAAAAGATATTGTCTTTGAACATTTTAAATTTGTACACGTGAGATAATTTCTTGACTAAGCGACTTTTTTAAATTTATTGGAAGGGATCAAACCCTTTACCAATTTTTACCTTCACCAGTATAAGTTTCACACCCTTCCTCTCAACTTAGTCCAAATCCAAGGGCTTGACATATATATTATAATCTCCATTGCCTTGAAATGGAGTAATTTATCCGTCAAAGTTAAGCTGGTTCACGTTTTAAACTGTCAACACAAATAAGAAACTGTAATAATTAAGCCAAAGGAAAATTTTATCTGGCAACTTTTCATCTTTTGGTGTGTGAATTTGTAAAGGCAATGCATATATTTCAGCAACACCTCGTCCTTGTTTTTCGATTTCAAACGTTTATTTCGTCAACGTGTTTAAAACAACAATATCATTTGAAACTCCACCCACCACATTATTATTTGAATATTTATTTGCAGTCTACAATAATAGTCACACACATAAGATCTGCACAAAATACACACTAGAATTAACTTACAAAAATGAAAGATGAAAGGCACGTACAAAGAGGTGTACCCAAAGCTTAATTTCTCCATGCACATGAAGAAAAATGCTCCAATTTCCTTCATACGGGAAAGGCTAAGCTTCTCGATGCCCTAGATTAAAAAAGGAATTAAAAGAAAGAATTATGGTTATCTAAGATGGCAGGCATAATGAGAAAACCATTGAGCTCCGTTTTCCACTATTGTGTAGTATTTTATTCAATCTTTTTTAATTTTATATACAAGTGATATTTGAGGTGTCGAACGAACACAAGACATTAGATGGAGAGATAATTACTCTTAACCACTTAAATTCCGAACTCGATTTGAGGTGGGGGGGTTTGAATACAAGACCTCAGATGATGAAGTAACTGTTCTGAACCACTTGAATTCCAAACTCTACTTAAAATGGAGTGTTTGAATACAAGACGTAAAGTGAGAAAGTAACTGTTTCTTTAACTACTTGAATTCCAAATCTCTTTCTTTATACCATACGTATGGGTGTATGCAAAAATGATTTAGTATGTACAGACCAAGTCAATAATGTATTACAATAATTTGAAAATCATGTATATAACCATTGACTTGGCACTTGCTCTATGATTTGTTAACCCTTGTCACCCTCAAGTCAGTCAATTTGTCTCTCTAAGATCGGTTTGTAATTGGAATTTTCTTCATAACATATTCGAACCATACATTTTGTTTGTTTGTTTTTGTTTTTGAAATATAAAATATTATCGTAATTCGTCAGGAAACTAAATTTTTATTTGTCCGTGAAGTCCATTATGAACCGTTGGATTTGGGATGAGCAGCTTGAGATTTCATCTGCTTAAAGAAATATACTGTGAAGGGAGGGTTGACTCTTGGGAAGTGATTAACGGTGGTGATCAAATTAAATAAATAAATAGTAGGGCCCATATTTTAAATCAAGGGGTAACATTATTATTCAGTCAAAGAAAACTGTGTTTGATCTTTTTAATCAAGTCAAGGACTCATTCCGGCTTCAGCCTTTCTCTGTCTGTGTCTAACTCCCAAACGCGTTGGGAAGTCAAAAATGATCCCCTGGGGTCGCTTCTATTTTTCTATCCATGAGTTCATTTCAACTCTTTTTAACACCCGCAACCTCTTTGTACCTTTTTCTGTACATTTCATATCATTCTCTCTCTCTCTCTCTCTCTCTCTCTCCGTCTCTCATCCATTTGGTCACTTGGGTTCCTTTATTTCATGTTTTCTTCTCAACTGGGCTAAATTGAGAAGCAAACATGGCAGCCGCAACCTCAGGAAGATCATTAGAGCAAACGCCGACATGGGCTGTTGCCGTAGTCTGTTTTGTTTTGGTCTTAATTTCAATCATCATTGAGCACTTAATCGAACTCGTAGCAAAGGTAAACTATGTCTTAGTTGTATATATTGTCGAAGGTTATCTAATGAAGTTGTTCAATCGGGTTTTCCCGACCGTCTTCTGGGTTTTCTTCTTTCTAATTCTTGCACCATTTTTTTAAAATTTCTTTTGCAGTGGTTGAAGAAGAAACACAAAAGAGCTCTCCATGAAGCTCTAGAAAAGGTCAAATCAGGTACGAATTCATGCCATATCTTAATTACACTAATTAACCAAAGCTTAATTGAGATTATTAAAGCTAATACATGTTTAATTTGTGTTTGTTATAGAGCTCATGCTTTTGGGGTTCATATCCTTGCTCCTAACAGTAGGACAAGGCCCCATATCAAACATTTGCATATCAGAGAAACTTGGCAACACTTGGCATCCTTGTGGCAAGAAGCAAGAAACCAAAATGAACAAGGACAAGGATACAGAGCATGACGATGAAACCCCAAGTAGGAGATTACTCTCACTGTTCAATCAGTCTGATGTTGGCGTACGCCGCGTTTTGGCGGCTGCTGGCACCGACAAATGTGCAGCAAAGGTACGAATGAAATGTCCGCCACTTATTTTAATCTACAATTCAAGTTTTTCTTCTACTTTTCATTTCTTTTTTTTAATTCCTCGAACTAAAATATCAGCCAATATACATGGTGCATTCGTCGTACGAAAGGAAATTGATTTTTCCTAAATAAGTTATGAAGTAGTCATTTGCATGATGATTTTTTTTGGAGTGAATAAAAGGTATTTTCGGAAAAAAAATTGACAAAAAATTATTCACATTTCAAGAAAATTCTAGGTAATGAGAATTGATATTCGGTACCGGTCAATCAGTAACGCCTAGCGAAAATTATTCATATATTGACATGCAAATATATTTATGTTTTTCTAAGAATTTGTTTGTAATTTAGGAAGGCTCACGCAATGTGAATTGGAAATTTTGCAGGGGAAAGTTCCATTTATATCCGCGGATGGTATTCATCAACTGCATATTTTTATCTTCGTGTTGGCCGTTTTCCATATCCTTTATTGCATCCTCACCATGGCTTTAGGAAGAGCCAAGGTAATTTCCCATAAATTACTTACTTACAAGTTAATTAATCTCTTTAAATCGTTAATTAATCATTAATTAACAATAATGACTATTTGGTGAGTGCAGATGAGAAGCTGGAAGCGGTGGGAAAAGGAAACAAGAACAGCTGAATATCAATTCTCGCATGGTTAGTGTTGCAAATTAATAAAATATTTTGATAAGAAAAATAATTAACATAAAATATTGGATTATTTAAGTCATGTAGTTGTCTAATTGTGATTTTAAATTACATTTAGAAAATGAAATTAATTCTTAAACAACATACAGAGTCAATGAGTCTTGCAAATTGACTGTAGTGTTGCGTGTATGGCAGACCCAGAGAGGTTCAGGTTTGCAAGGGACACATCTTTTGGGAGGAGGCATTTAAGCTACTGGACCCAAACACCTTTACTCATGTGGATAGTAAGAACTCTCTCCTCCTCCTTTTATTTTTTATCTTTTTTATTTTATCAGCGTGATTCAAAATAAAACATAACAACATAACATGTCAAATTATTTAGTAAAACACAAACAAATTTTTACTTACTTTTGAAAGCTTTAAACCTTCAAATATGCAGTTTAATCGGCATGTGCTTGACTTCGAATTAATATATTTTTATGCACATAAATTTATGTTAGTCTTCTCATTTAATCAGTGTTAGATATAGGGGCGGAGCTTGCCCAAGGATTGCCCTAGGCTATAGCCTAGGGAAGGTTTTGAGGGAAAAAATAATTAAACATATATAGCCTAATATTTTAAACTAAAAATAAATAAATAATATACAATTGCATATTCTACCACACTAATAGGCATAGTCAAGGTCTTCCACATTTGTATTTGGTGTCAGAATTTGTCCCAAACATCAATTTTAATATTTTTTTCATTAACGTATCTCCAAAAGATAAGCATTTTTCTAAATAAAATTCACCCTTTTGTGAATAATATGGCTCTAATTCAAATTTTTCTGCTTCCTGTGTTTATAAATAGCATGATTTATATGATTTAATGTATATTTTTATTTCTAGAAAAATTATAGAAATTGTTAGTACAAAAAATATTATTAAATTTTAAGATAATAATTTTAGCTAACCCACCTATTGAAAAATTCATAATTTTTCCCTTAGTTAGATAGTCAAGAAAATAATCATTTTTCACACTGACATGGATATATAAATACCCACGCATAACTTATTGTAACATAAATGAAGATTTATTTAGAAAGAATAAAACAAAAATGAGCGATCACCCTTAGCTTGTATGATACGGTACTTTAATCATATTATACTTTTTAGACTTTAGAGGCTTCGAGCTAGTGCTTTTATCAAATCAAATGTCACTAATCAAATGATTGTTGTTAGCCTAGCATAATTGTGCCACGTTCTCACTTAGATGTCGTTTAAAAAAGGAAATTAAAAGTTGCCGGTGAGACTAATAGCCTTTGGATTAGTATATAAAACATGGTCATAGTCGGTGTTCGAGATTTAGTGTAATAAGTTGATGTCTTTAGTATTATTCATCTTTTACATAACAAGTAAGACGTCGTGTAAATTTCTAAAATTCTTACCGACTTGAAGAGAAAAACACATACATGAAATACTTTTTTTTTTTTTTCTTTATTTCTCATATATCAAACGTGATGAAAGAGATAGAGAAAAGAATGTACATAGTCGTGATAAGGCAAACTTTTCTTGTGCTTGAAGGGTCCTCTAACATTTTTTTTTTAAATTTTAAATGTCAACTAAACATTTGGCATGTTGAACATTTTTATAAATAAAAAAAAAAGTTATAAATTATTAGGGGGGCAGAGGAAAACAAAAAAATATGTAGCATCCGTGACAATTACGAAAATGATAGGTCTTGTGTTTTAGTGTGGAAACAATGCGCCCCCCGTCCTTTTATACAGAAAATATCTTGCAATAGATATAAGCAGAAACACCAGGATTCGATCACAGCCATGTATATTTGATTAAGTGCTTTTATATATGAGTGGTGTGAAAGCGCTTTTTGGTGCTTTTGTGGGGCCATGGAAAAGAGTGCCAAGAATGCGGAGAAGATGATATATATATATATATATATATATATATATATATATCTCGAGTCATCACATTTTCTCCAAGTTCTCAGTTCGATGGCATTGTCTTCTGAATTCAATATAGGGCTGAGGATCCTTCTAGAAATTTGGAGGAAAAAGAAAAACAGACCTCAAATCAGCTTTCCAAGAAATCAAAACCTCCACCATGAAACCCTTTTTTGACTTGTATATATGGCAGTCAAGAGGTAGAAGACCTTAGACCCTTGGGCATTACGTTTTTCTGCCGATGACCCTAAAAAATTGTTGCAAAACTTTTTTCTCACAAGTGTTTTATAGTTTTTATGCTTTTACGATGAAAGCGTTAGAAGCTAAATCGAGAGTGTCGATATCATCACTTTATAAAATAATGGACATGTTATGTTTTCAAATTATAATTAATCATATGAAAGACATGTCAAAATAGAATAGATCATTCTATAAGAAAGCCTTGGCAATACAAACTGGCAGTGGCGGTCTAAGTTTGCCAATGACTGGGGGGTGGTGATGCCCAAGGCAATTTCCTCCTTTTCTAGTAGTTTGACTTTTCTACAGGACACCTAATTTGATTTTGTATTTACCAGAGATCTTAATGTGTCACAAAATAACCAATCATGGTGGAAGTCGAAGACTTTTGTTTATTTATTTTTTAAGTTTATCTCGTTTAAAAAAAAAAAAATTATTGTTGGGTTTGTCCTTAATTTATTGAAGTGTTGACTTTGGGTTATTTTATTTTATTTCATAATTTCTTTTGCCTTTATCCATTTATTTTATATTATTTTTATGTATTATTGCAGGTTTGTTTTTTCAGACAATTTGTTAGGTCGGTTCCTAAAGTTGATTACTTAACCCTGCGGCATGGGTTTATCATGGTAAGTATTTTTAATCAAAAAGATTTTTTTTATTTTTTTTTATTTTCTGAGTAATACATTATTTTGTAAAATAATTATTGTAACAATATTTCAGGCACATTTAGCACCCCAAAGCCATCAGAAATTCAATTTCCAAAAATACATAAACAGATCCCTTGAAGAGGATTTCAAGGTGGTTGTGGGAATCAGGTGAGTGATGTGATTTGGTGGTTTCTTCTTCTTTTCTTTCCTTATAAATTCTGAATTAATTTATATATATATTTTTTTGTCTCAAATTGCAGCCCTCCAATTTGGTTCTTTGCTGTGATATTTCTACTCTTCAATACTCACGGTGAGTATAAATAAATTTTTTTTTTCTTCATACTTGAAATTAAACTTTTTATTAAATTAATTATTTGATTATTTTTTCTTGAATTTCTTTTGGACAGGATGGTATTCTTATCTTTGGCTACCCTTTATCCCATTGATTGTAAGCAAAATCTCTTCCTTCCAATGCTATAGTGTATGTATTTATACAGTGCAACCATAAGATGGATCTAACGGTGGACAATGCACTTGCATTTGCAGATCATTCTCTTGGTGGGGACCAAGCTACAGGTGATCATAACCAAAATGGGTATTAGAATCCAAGAAAGAGGAGAGGTGGTGAAGGGGGTTCCGGTGGTTCAACCTGGTGATGACCTCTTCTGGTTCAACCGGCCTCGCCTCATTCTCTATCTCATCAACTTTGTTCTCTTTCAGGTGCGTTCCTAAATTAATTCACATGAACTTAATTAATTTTTAGGGTTTACAATTAGTCAAGTCTCATATATACTGACCATTATTTTTGCATGATCTTTCAATTTTTATCACTTGCAGAACGCCTTCCAGCTTGCTTTCTTTGCATGGAGTTGGGTAAGCTACATGTTTTTAGCCCTTAATCGGTTAATTAATTTGAGATTAGATAAGTGTATAAGAAAATTAAAACACTGCTACTTTTTTGTGTTTTCAGTATGAATTTAGTTTGAAATCTTGCTTCCATGAGCACATTGAGGACATAATCATCAGAGTTTCAATGGGGTGAGTCTCACTTTCTTAATGCCCTTTAATTCATACTTTCCTAATTGTGTAAGTGTTGTAAGTTCTAACACTCACCGAATGGTGGACATTTCAGGATCCTTATACAGATTCTGTGCAGTTATGTCACTCTCCCGCTCTATGCCCTTGTCACACAGGTAATGATTTAATTAAAATGAAGACTAAATGTCATTAGACCGAATAATCATTAACTTATATGATAGCGTTTCAACGAGACTTAATTAAGTTGATGATATAACTTGAGTACTTGGTCAAATCTGAATAATAAAGTATGATGTATTGTCGTTTTCTATATGAATCACACATTTAAACATGCTTTCATTATACGTTACTAATAATTGAGACCAAACAATACAAAGAAAATAATTACCAAATATATTTGAAGTCCTAAGTACGTTGAAATAAATTGTGATGACTTTATATATTTGTGATTTCGACAGATGGGTTCAACCATGAAGCCGACCATATTCAATGAAAGAGTAGCCGCTGCCCTACGCAACTGGCATCACACGGCAAGGAAGCACATAAAGCATAACAAAGGGTCCGTGACCCCAATGTCTAGTAGGCCAGCCACCCCATCCCACCACATGTCCCCTATCCACCTCCTCCGGAATTATCGAAGTGAGGTGGACAGCTTCTACAACTCACCACGAAGATCAAACTTCGAGGGTGAACGTTGGGACACGGAGTCACCCTCCCCGTCACACCGCCTCCATGTGGATGGTACTTCATCCTCCCACCATCACCAAATCGAATTGGGAAATGTAGAGCATGAGAGGGATGTTGATGTCAACGAACCAAACTCGGTTCATGCAGCTCCTACCACAACAATAACCAGTCAACTGGCTCGAACCCAACATGAAATTAGTATGGGACGGACCAAAGACTTCTCGTTTGACAATAGGCAAAGTATATAACACATTAATATGTGCATGCATGCGTCGAGGGAATTTTGTTGCATTGCCATTAGAGATCGATGAGGATTGGGACAATGACGATGGTAATTGCTTGTACAATGGCGATTTAATTGAAGCGAATGGAGATACTTCAAGCCTTAGATTTTGCATTTTGTCTTGTATAATATTGTTTTTTTTCTTTACTTCTTTTGTTCTTTAATTTGGTTCAAAACGGAAATATATATATATATATATGTATAGACAGTGGCGGACCTATTAAGGCGCAATGAGGTGCAGCTGTACTTCTCTTCACCCAAAAAACCATTGTAAGTGCTTCAAATTGCCCCTTTACTCAACTGGTATATATATATTATGTCTTTGTCATTTTACTTTCATTTATTTTTATATTACTCAATTTACTTAAGTTTACAATGTAAATAAGGAAGTACCTCCCATTTGAATTCAAATAAAAATACTAGAAAATCAAATTCCCACCAAATCATATATGAAAAATCGGTTTTAGTGCAAAATAAGATTTAGGCTAAAAATGATGACTCATTAAGTCCATATATACTTCATACTAAAATCCCATAAAATATAGTTTTCTTATTTGATGTGTAAGGAATAAAAGCCGCCAAAAATTATCTTGAGAAAATAATTATTCCGAAAAATCATTTTTCATACTTAGTCAATATTTTTACATAAAATAATTTTTCATGTATGATATGAATGCATGAAGAGACCTAAGGTCAATCTAAGTAAAAACCTTAGATGTTCAATCCATAAAGAATTTTTAGAATTTCAAAATTGCACCTCCGTTAAAATATTCATGGGTCCGCCAGTGTATATACACATATATAACAATGATTGTTTTGTTTTCTTTCCTCCTATCAACACTCTTAATTTGATCTTAATTTGAGGAACGATTTAGAAGAGAGACGAAATACTTTACAATTAAATTTGATCTAAAAGTTTTAAAATATCGCATGCCAATGAAACTCCTATAATTAAATTTAGATTTTAATCATAAAAAAACTTTTACTTTTGGAAAAAGCCAAAGTTTTTTCAAAAAAGACAAAAAAATCTTTCAACTTTCAAATCAAAGACATGCAAATGTAAAAGATTCCTTAGGAAATTCAAAAATAAATAAGGGCAATTTTGTTCATTTAGGCTTCTTTTAAAAAATTTCTCTCTTTTTTGGTCTTTTCTAAAGTCTCCCTCCGTTGTCGGGGATAACTAATTGGTGTGAATTCTAACAAATTACTACAAAGTTAACCTCAAGGTGGGGCGGTTTAAACTCTGGCTTGGTGATCAACTCAAATTGCACCAACCAATGCCTGCATCTCACCAAAGATCACTAAAATTTGGAAGCTAGCACAAATGGATAACCCTCCTCAGCATCGAAATCTCGGTGTGTTCACGCCCCGAAACCCACCATTTTGCTGCCATGTTAATTTAAAAGCCCCAAAACCCCACAAAAGACATAAAAAAGAAGAAGAAAGCTTTCAGTTTCGAAATAAAAGTCTGCTACAAAACGACAGCCACTGCCTCATCAAACGCTTATACAAACAACCCCTGGTTTTCCTCTGCTTTCAGCGGCGGCCGCCTCCTCCTCCCCTTGTTTCTTTGCCGCCTCTGATCAAAACTCCAAGTACCCTTTTGACCCTTCGGCCTCCTCCTTAGAAATATTATCACATACAAGAAATTCATATCAATTTCCAAAAGAAGAAAGAGAGAGAAATTTGATTGGGAGATATGGAGATAGCAGAGGGCTTGTTGGGCAAGTTGGGTAGGCAGTGTTATGCAGTTTTGTGCTTGGGGGTGATAATTTTAGCGGTAACTCTGGTTAACTATGTCGGTACTGAGGAGCAGAAGGACCCCATGGAGCGAACCAGGAGGCGGCTTCGTGCCATCCATGGCCCGCCTTCGTCCCAGCGGCAGTCTGCATAAAGCTTAGGGTCACTTTGGCAAGGAGGATGGCAGTGAATCTGAGAAGCATGTGTTTTTGCTTCTTCTTGTAAAATTTTCAACGTTAGCTCCTTTTTCTAATAAAGTAATTATGTAACTATTAAGTACTGACATGGTCCTACAGTATATGTGATAAAATATTTATTTTGTTTTAAGTATTGACATGGTTCTGTTTCTTATAAATACAAATTTTATTGCAATAGTATACAGGTTTGGAGTATTTAATCCTAGCATCTGTATAATATATCTGAGTTTAGTACACTAAAAAAAACCAAAGTAAATATTTTTTGTTTTTGATTTTAGAAAGACGAAATTTATTGAAAGTTTAAAGAAAGGTACATTTTCTGAATTAGATCAGGAAGTTTTTCAAACCAAACATACTCTATTAATTCATAAGCTTAATTATTTCTTCTCGTGAGATCATTGCCAACAATAGCCAATTTAGTAACTTAACAAATAGGTATAATTACAATTATTATTTTTATTTATACAAAAAATATGATATTTACAAGATACTTCAGAGGTAGGGAACACAAGTTTTTGTATAGTAGTGGTCTTCAATCTGGCCGAACCTAACCAAATTCAACAATTCGAATAGTAATGGTTAGTTTGGTCTGGTTTTGATTAAAAATAAAACAAAAATAAACGGTTTAAAAACAAACTGAATTGTAATGATTTATTTTGGTTTGATTGTGAGCTTTTGCAAACTGGCCTAAATCGAACAGTACCGTATACTTGTATATTTAATTTTACACGTGTAGTTCTCTCATTAGATAATAACTAGATATGGATGTTGAATGGATGTAACTTTAAGTTATTGATATTTGAATTATAACTATATTAGTTATTGAACTTTGAAGTTTTATGACATATTGAATTTTAGGATGGTCCGATATGCTAGAAAAAGAAAAAAAGAAAAAAGAAAAGGTAACAAGTTATAAGTTCTTGTTGTTGTAATTGAGCTAACAAAGTTGAGAAAATGCAAAAAAAAAAAGGAATAACTATCTTAAATTGATTTGGTTTGGTTTCCTCTAAAATTTTTGTTACAACCAAACCGAAACCAAACTATTTTATAATAATTAATTAGATCGTAATTTTGAAGTGAAACCGATCCAATCTAAATCATCTCCGCATCCAATTTTATAAGAAGGATATTTAATAATGCAAGCCCATTCATTAATTGCAAGGAAACTGTGGATTGAATACCAATTTGGGCCATTCCCATTTGAGTCCAATACTAAATGAAAGGTGGCGAAAGACTCAATGTGCAACAAATAAGTATAATTGCTACTGTACTAAAAGCAAAGCTGCCGAACTCTCCCGATCCATTATTATCTTCGTCACTGTTTAACTAACCCAACCATAACTCAGCTTAAATAAAAAAGAAATGAAAAAAACCCAACCATAATTAAGCCTCGTTAAATAAATTCAACGTTTTTCACATTGATTGCGATCTCTACATTTCTCCTTTTGTTCTCTCTCTCTCTCTCTCTGAAGCTCACGCTCTCTTCGTGTTGTTGACAATGGCTCGAGGCACATCTCAGTCCCAAACGACGGCGTCCTCCTCCACCTCACGCCCCGGCGTAATGGCTCCCCGCGGCTCTGCCGCCGCTACGGCCGGAATGCGCCGCCGTCGCATAGGAGGCTCTACCAGCTCCGGCAGCGTCGGCGGAGGCGGAGGCGGGTCTGGTGCTGGCAACAACATGCTCAGGTTCTACACAGATGACGCTCCTGGATTGAAGATCACGCCGACTGTTGTTCTCGTCATGAGCCTTTGCTTCATCGGCTTCGTTACGGCTCTTCATGTGTTCGGCAAGCTCTATCTCCACCGATCCGGTGGTGGAGCTTGAGTTTTGGGTCCTGGTTCAGATCGGGTCTCTATTCGAAGCTTAATCGGTAATCGAACAATACGGTGTTTTCTTTTTGTTATGCTCTGTAAATTTTCGCAGGGTTGATGTTGGTAGGGTTTCAATTTTGTTTAACTCTGGATTGGTTGGATCTTGGATGGTGGTTTTAACGAAATCGAAGTGGTATTTAGCCGTTCTTAATTTTGCTCTGATTTTTATTTTTATTTTTATACATATTGATCTTGATTTTAGCTCCAAATCGATGTTCGTGTATGTTTTGTTCATTTTCGTTTTGGATTTGTTAAAATTTTAAGAGTACAAGAAAACAGGATTTGAATATGTGCACATAGTTCCATGATGCATAGTTATAAAAAGTATGTAGCCTTTTTGCTAGTAAATGCTGAAATTGGAAAACGGTATCCAAAGAAAAAGAATAGATCTTTGGAGAAAGGTGTTTTTCATTGCAGAAGCCCGCTTTTGCTGAAAAATTCCTGTTTTTTTACTTTGTTCTTGACTGAGTGGATAATATCACATAATTCTGTTCAATTCAGGTAGGCAGCTCCCTTGTATTCAAACAAAAGGGCCAGAATCTCTTTTATGTGTAAAGCATGTGATCTTAGGTGGTTCTTTATATGGAAATTTAGTGCTTATAAAAATACTGTTGTATGATTACTGTTTTTTGGTCGAAACTGTTGTATGATTACTGTTTTTTGGCCTAAACTGTTGTATGATAACTAATCACTGATAATTGGTTAGTCTTCTAATTGCATACAAGTTCTTCTGAGTATCATTGAGAATTTTTAGCCGATCATGAACTAGATAGTGTTATTTTTGTATACTAATAGATGGCCAATTTACTCTGATATATGATCTCCCCTAATTTTACCTGAGAAAATAAGTTAAGGATGACTTTGCATTGCATTGGATTTGTCATTGTACATTGACTTTTGATGTATGATCAGATAACCATGCCCTTGATCCTTTTTCTTGGTGGGTTGAGATCTCAATAAATGGAAAGAAAAAAAAAAGAAGATTAAACATCAGCAGAATGCAAAGAACGCGATAGAAACTTACTGTAGTGAGGCTTCTTGTCTAGGTGCACATGATTGTCAATTTGTCAGTGTAATATAGAAGGAATGAAGTTTGTTATTTCCATATTTGTAAGTAGGGGGGGTGTTGTTGGTTTTTCGGGGTGTTCATAAGTTCTTATAGAGTGCCCATTTCCCATGCTTATCTTCAAATCATTAAATACTGACTTTGATCGCAACAAATCTTTCATTGATGATTAATATAATGTTTATTGGAGGGAGGGCTAACATGAGTTTTGGGCTGGGGCTGAGTTTATCCACAGAGTTCACCATTTTACACTTGTTGATCCCCTCAACGTCTCAGTGGTTTATAGATAGATCGTTGTGGATTTGACATTGCTTGGTGAGTGCAGAGCAAATGGAAATATTTGTTGTTCCAATATATGACCGTACAAAAGTACCCTAGATAGATGTGTTCTAAACTCTTTTAAGCATGATATTATTTACTTTGCTTGTTTTGAAGCTTTTAGAATGAGGTGAGCTTTATGTTTATATTAGAGTTCATGTCTACTGGATGCTCTGTTGGTTTTGGGATTTGTGGCAGACCCTGGTCTTACTGATTTACAAAACTTTTTGAATAAGTCGACACTGCTCCATGGTAGAATATTATTTTGAAGCAAAGTGCTAGTGATTTTTAGGATTTATTGAATGGGGATGGATGAATATACCAATAGTTGTACCTCATCTGATTTTTCATTTGCTTTCAAAACAAATAGTTTCGGCTTTGTTCATGTAGTTTAGTTGTCAAGATTGTGTTTGGTTGTGTTTCTGTGTTGTCCTTTGTCGTCCTTCCATACTCGAATTTAAATTTTTGTTCTCTGTATAGGATTAAGGTTTCCATTCTCCTCAACATCTGTGAGGATCTCTCCTAATCCTTTTCCCTTCTAAACTAATAGGCTTTTAAGCATCTTATGCCATGTGGAGAAGCCCACATCTTATGGGATTGCTTTCATTTTTTCTTCACTCAACCTACAAGGCTAGAGAGGGTGAACAGAATCTTGCTCAAGTTTCTTCTCTAGATCTGCCAATGATGAACCTAAGCCCACGAACAGTTGTGAACCTTGCTTCCATGCAGTCAAATTTGGTAAAAATAAATAGGTTCATTATGATCCTAGATTTGAGGGTTTATTGAGTGGTAATAAATGCGAGGAGATGGATTCCTAATAGTCCTTTTTTTAGGACATTTCCTATTGAGAGGGGCGATAATATACTAAATTCATACATAATACACGGATGATAGGACTCGAATCTAGGACCTTGCCTGGGTGAGCAATTTCTCCAAACCATTACAATACTAGATCCTTTGCAATACTAATAGTGCTTTTAATCCACTAAATTAATTGAGTTCTTTTATTTAGACTTACCTTGACTCTATTTTATTTGACACCCCCAAGTCTTACAAGATTACAGTCCATTGATTCTGTTCTATTGCAGATAACCTTTTTAACATAAAATCCGGTTGTTGAACATGATGGATAGGAGAATGAGTTTTGGATTTGATGTGCTTGGCCTGCAAGCGAGCTTTGGGTAGGAGGAGAATTGAGTTTTTGAGTTGTTTGTGCTTGTGTGAGGTTGGGTTGGTAGAGGGGTGGGTGATTCCGGTGAATCGCGGTGGATGAGCATAATGGTCAACCCCTGGTTGCCATTGTGGCTCCTGGCAGCAAGCAAGAAATAGCCATTGATTCTGTTCCAGATAAGATAACCTTTTAAACATACAATCTGATCTGGTTATTGCAAAAAAAGAAAAGAAAAGAAAAATACCCTCCGCGCTGATAATCAAATATATCAGGGATTATATCTGCTAATTGCTCTCATCATAAACCAGAAGAGTGCGACTTTGCAATAGAGCATCCATGTAGTACTTCCTCATCATCATCATCATCAACATTGATCACCACATTCATTGATTTTCTTTTTCTTTCATGTATTTGTTGTGGTGCTTTATTGGTCTTTTTATGAACACTTGCTCTTATTCTGTCGAACTTATTATGATTCTTCCTCAATCGACAAACCACAAAATCAAAACCAGGAGTAGTTTGATCATGACCTTCATCACCTACAAAAAGGCTATATTCATCCAAAAACCACTCAGCATTGTGCTCTGACTTTGGATTCTTATACCGAAGCTTTCTTACGTTACCAATAGGATTAGGGTTTCCATCGTAAATCAATTTGGGGGCTACTCGTTGGCTCCAAGTCCCTTCGCAGCCAATCCGGCGATGGGTGCGCGAACTGCAGTAATTTATCCTCTTGAGCTGGCAGATGAAGTATAAGTCTTGATCATGGAGTTGATCTCTTCCATAGTCTTCCCATATCTTCCATGGTTCTTTGGTGCCGAAGAGGTCCTCGTCATGAACAATGCCGTGGTATGACGGGTTCAAAGGCTCTCTCTCAATCACCATCTTGTAGAGAATGGAACGTATGATTTCTTGATCTGTGGGGTGGAAGTGGAAAGCTAACGACACATTACGCGAATTAGCCATTAATGCTAATATATGATGGATCAAGTGGAGTAGTTCTTGTTTCTCTCTATTGTTTGCTTAAGGTTTTGATGGAACAAGGAGACTAGGGCAAGAGATGTGCGGTATTTATAAGCATCACTGAGCCCATGTAGGAATGGGAATGTTTGGGCATGCTTATTTATTCAGAATGGGAAAGTTAGGGTTATTAACTGAAAGGGTAACTCGGAAAGTTATGAATTCGGAAACTTAAGAATATGGTAACTTGTAAATACCTAATTAAACTCACTGAAAACATAGAAAACAAACCTTTCGTTGGCAAGTCCATTAGAAAAGACATTAAGTGCTGGCGTGTCAGGTCTGATGTAACATTTTTTATATGGAGTGGACCTCCATGTGGATTAACAATTAATTAAAATTTTAAAATAAAATATCTAAAATAATAAAAAATTAAAAAAGAATTGAAACAGTAACCACTTTCATAAGAGGAATATGTATACCGACCCCATCCATAAATAATAACCTCATGAATAGGTAGGTATTCATGGTCCCAACCTTTTAAATTGAAACACTAACCTCCACATAGCCACCATTAATCCCGACCCCAGCCATCACTGAAAACCCAGCCACCATTAATCCATCCCTTCTCCCTTCCCCAACCCATCGCACCTCTGATTTGAAACCTAGACCCCTTCCCCAACCCACACTCTTTCTCTCTCTCTCTCGCTCTCTCTCGCACAGATTAGCCAGCCACAACAGCCGCAGCCAAACCCCCAGGAATTCCTCAGCCCACACTCTGCACCACCGCACCACGGTCCACCCACCCTTTGATAAGTAAACATGTAAATTACTTGGAGATGGGAGAATAGATGGTAGCAAGGCTTTTCGAGTTTCAAATCTGGAACATGATTTTTCCGTATGGAATTAGGAAAGCGTGGAGAGGTCTTCTTGATTTTAATTAGGTGTTAGTCCTTGCACCATGGGCCGCCTATAGGACCCGACCCATCAAAAGAAGAAGAATAGATAAATTAAAATTAAACCGGGTCGGGAGACGGAATGGCAAATGGGATGTGTACCCGCCAAAAATACCGTTAATGAAGTGGAGGCTAACGAGTCTTTCCTTCTCCAAAAAAATGGAAAAAACCGTCCGAAAACTCAAAGGAAGACAGAGAGACGCAACGCAGTGCCTGAACGAGACCAGGGACGGACCCATGAATTTTATGTCGTAGAGTCATAGTGTAAAAGTTCAATTTTTAAACTGAGGGTTTAGAGGGCAGCGGCGACAATGGAGGATTTGGGGTTTAAAGGCTTGGTGGGGAAGAGGGTTAAAGGTTTATGAGGGTGGAGATTGGGGATTTAGGTTTGAGGGTTTAGAAAATAGGTGTTTTGGAGATGAAAATTCGGGAGGAAGCTGTGCAGCAGATACAATCTGTTCTGTTTTTCTTTTTTTTATAAAAGACCTGGACCAAAACGACGTCGTTTTGGCCAGGTCTTTTAAAAAAAAATTCGCTGGTCCAAAACGACGGCGTTTTGGCCAGTGAGTTCTTAAAAAAAAATTCGCTGCTGGTCCAAAATGACGCCGTTTTGGCCAGCCTGTTTTTTTAAAAAAATTAGAAGCTGGGCCAAAACGACGCCGTTTTGGCCAGCTTCTTTAAAACAAAAAACAGATTTCCTGTTCACCTTCTTCTTCCTCTGTCTGCAACTCCTCCCTTCAGCCATTCTCATGGGGTCACACCCCAATTCAAAGGGACCTTCTACCTTGCTTTCATGGAGTCCATAGGGTCGTTTGACCCCATTGACCCCACTATGAGTCCGTCCCTGAACGAGACGAGACGAGAGAGAGCCTCTCTAACCCAGCGAGTCGACTTAATATGCAAGAAATATGCTCTCGTTGACCACGAAATCCAAACCGCTCTTGTGATTTGTTTGTTCCCATCTGATTGTTTGTGTTTTTGGTTGCTGAGAAAATGCAGGAAGTTTTGAGTTTGTGGTGTTTGATTGTGTGTGGGAATATGCAGAAAGCCAGAAGGCTTCGAGAGGGAGAGTAAGTGTGGAGATTCGTCGGACCAAATGCTCGATTGGCTTAGAAAAAGGTGAAATCATATTATAGTCTTTTCCTTCTAGGCCATTTCATTTCTCCTATTCATGTTTTACCCTGCTTCAAAAATATATTTCCCACCTTATGATGTTTCCATTGCACTTTTGGTAACTGATCTGCATTTTGCTTTGACAACAGAAATTGCAAATGTAACCAACCCATATATTAGGTCTTATCTTACAATCTTGATACCAGTATTTATCTGTGATAACCCTTTTTCTTAGAGAATTCTTGGGAACATTAGTCTTGCCACGCCGGAGCATGAATTGGAGTAGGGACTGTGTTGTGAATTTTAGATAACATGAAAATGAAGATTATTCTAAACCTAAATTATACGCAAGAGCACAGGCTTAATCATAATTTAGTAAGGCAAACACAATGTCATTCTCATGAGGATTGAGTTTAACTTTTAATTAAGGGTTATTGACCGAAATGGTCCCTCAACTTTAGCTCTAGTATCATTTTGGTCTACTAACTAAAATTTTCATTTCAATTGTCCCATAACTCTTCATTTGGTATCAAAACGGTCCCACCGTTAAAGTTTGTTAATATTACCGTTAAATTGAGGGGTAAAATTGTCCATATGAATTAAAATATTAATACAATAATTAAAAATTAAAGAAAACTATTATAGGAACTTGTACCTAATTTTAAAATTGAAAAAATTGAATCTTACCACCAACATGGTTTTCTTTTTTAGGGCTGACATGAACATAAAAAGTAATAATTTTTTTTCCTATTATTTAAATTAGCTTCTCTCGCGCCTGTGAGAGTCATTTTTTAAAAAAATTTAAATTTATTTTAGAATTAAAAAAAAATAATGGATAGTTGTGTTCCATAAAAATAGGATTCATGATTTGATTTTTCTTTTTATTTTAATTTAAAAAAGTGTGAATTTATCATATTATCCTCATTTAATTAATAATTTTAATTCTTAATGTTTGCATTAACTAATGGCATTTTCTGGTATTTTGAATGTTTCACCATTCTCTGCCTTTTGCTTTATATATATAGATGAACTAAAAAAATTAAAATTAGACAAATACAAAAATTTTAACAAAAAATTAACAAAATATCCCAAAAATAAACAAACCCAAGAACTGTAGAAAACCCCACCTCTTCACTCCAACCTCGCAACCTCCCCTCACCCCCATCTCTAACCTCGCAGCCTTCCCCTCTCAGCCTCCACCCACTGTCACCCAACCACTCCCAGCCGCCCTCACCGTGACCTGCACCCTTTCTCTCTCCCACCCTTAGATCTCTGATCCTCGTCCATCACCACCAAACTTCCTACACTCTCTACAGTCCAAATCCACGAAAATTACCATCCAAAAGCTACAAAAATGAAAACCTATGAATGGTGGTGTTTTTTTTGTTTTTAATTTTATTTCTCTCTCTTTCTCTATCTAGCTTGTCTTTGTGCACCAACCCAAATCTGATATGGGGTTGTTTTAGTTAGGTACGACTTATATTTGAATCGGGTTGGCTTGATTTGCGGGGCTTTCTTTGGGCTTTCTTTGATACTTTATGCGAGAGATCGAGGGGGTTGGAGAATGGAGGCTGGGTTGAGGATGGGAGAGACTGAGATGGGGTAGGCTGAGATGTGGGATGGAGTCGTGTATTGACAGACTTTGACGATAGGACCAATTTGATACTAAATGGAGAGTTGAAAGACGGTTGAAATGAAAATTTTAGTTGGTGGAACAAAATGAGACTGGAGCAAAAGTGGGAGGACCATTTCAGTCAATAACCCTTTAATTAATTTAACCTAATTTACTTCACAAAACACTTAAAATCCTCATTGTATTTACTGATTATACAAGGGGGATTTTGAATGAGTGATTTAATTAGTTAAGCTAACGAAATTAAAAGACAACACGAGTAGAAAAATCAAAGCACACAAAGATGACAAATTCAAATTGACGAAAGCACTAGCACAATGAATTCACAACTAGTAATCTGATCTAGTCTTTTATTCACCTACCAATTAACTAACCAATTGATATTGCCGCTTAATTTTCATTTTTCTTGAATAGCTTATGATATTTAGGCTAACCCAAATATTTCTACATGCAATTTGCCTATGGTATTTAAGTCAAATATGAGCACACAGAAAGAGTGAAAACCTCTAACAAAGCATGTAAACCCTAGGAGCATGATATTTACCTTAGAAGATTTACAAAATCTTAATCACTTGAAGCAAGCCTCAAATTAAGTGGGGTATTTACTCTAAGTTACATCAGATAAACTCAATTAAAAATCTAGATAGTGATCAAGCATCAAGAAAATCAATCAAGTTATAAAGCACAATGATTAAGAATCCAACATCAAATGACAATTAATAAATAGGATAAATAAGAAAACTGCATTATCATACTAGGATTGCATCATGTCCTAACAAAATAAATTCAGTAAAACATAAATATAAAAAAACCCCTCGCAAAGTTGCGGCACTCTTTCGACGCTCTCTAATTTCTTGAAGTCTTGAATAACTCTTTGCAAGAAGATTTTTCCATGCTTAAATAGAGCACCTCACGTCATATTCCTAACCTAGCTGGGTTTTCATAGCAGCCCAAAAATAAAGAGAAACCTAATTAAAACATAAATCCTCAAAGGGTAAGTGACAGCGGGCGTAGTGGGCAAAGAAATAAAACAAATAAACCTTTAATCCTTGTTGATTCTCTTGATGAGAATAGCTAAGAACAAAGGGCTCTATGCCTTATTGATTCCCATGGAATACCAAGTTGATAGAAAAAGAGAAAGTTCTTTTCAAATTTTAATTCATAAACTGATTCATCAAACGCCGCCTTTCTTACAATTTCATGCATTATTTATAGGAGCCTCTCAATCAAGATGAGATAACTCTTCATAACTCCCATAAAATGAGATAAGATAAGATTAGAAAATTATGATGAGATAACTCCTCATAACTTTCCTAAACCTTTCCTATCCTAACTTCCCTCCTAATGATAATTTCACTTTATATCTCCCCATTACTAACAAAGATGAAAAGACTCCCCTTCCTCTATTCATGAACCTAGATAACTCCTACATACGAAGAGACACTTATTTAGTATAGGTTATTAAGACTTTCCTCATGCATGAATGCAATTCCAGTGGTCTATGTATGTATTTGCTAAACTTGCTGCATCAGTAAGTAATTGACTCATCTTCCTACTTTGATTGGGATAACAAATCAGCTGCTCAGCACACATGTTTTGGGGCTAATAAACCTTCTGAACAAATTTGGACCAATATGTAAATTGTAGCTCTTTGTCTTAGTTTTCCAACCATATATCGCACGCCTTGAGGAAAAACCGGGAAAGTCTGCAAATATTCATTCTCTCATAGCAACACAGTTTTGACGAGATTGTAACTTATGCTGACTTGAGTTGAAAGACTGCTCTCATTTGCTGCTACGAAAATTTTATAAAACTTCCACAAGCATATATTCATGGTCTTAGCTTCAATCTCCAATTGGCCTTGCATAAAAAACTCCTCCAAAAAGTTGCATTTCCCTCCCCCACCAACATGCATCATGTTCAAGCGATCAAGGTATTGGTCAAATCTGATCATTAAACTATAGAGCCACACCTCCATATCAAAATCTCAGATATAGGGATGGGTGGTAGGGTAGAAGCAACTGCAGCAAGCCAGTAGACAATCAAGAAAATCCTAAGGAAATATGAGGATTTTAGGGTTTGAGATTTGTGGGATGGGAGAGAAGTGGACTAATGGGGGGTGAGTGGATGAGGGGAAAAGAGGGTGAGAGAGGTGTAATGACTGATGAGTAATGGGAGAGGAGGTGTGGAGGAGATCTGGGCCAACATCTGGAAAATCAAGGGAGGAAGGGCAATCCAAAACAAACATACAGAAGAAAAAAGAAAAGGAAAAGCTACAAAGGAGGGTAGCGGAAAAGCCACACCATATGTGGCAGAGGTGCCGCCCAGAAGGGTGGCATCATAGCCACCAACTGCTCAAAAGAGGGCGGTGGGGAAGGAGAGAAATTCTGGAGAGAAGAAGGAGCCTCTCTTTCTAAAGCTCTCTCGGGTTCTTGCGTTTTTTGAGCATCCATGTGGTACTTCCTCATCATCAATATTGATAATCACCTATGTTGCACAGATACGGATACGGGTACGGCGATACGATACGATACGATACGTCGATACGGCAAATTTTTAAAAAATAGGATACGGGTACGGCACCGATACGGCGATTAAAATAATATAAATATAAAAATTATAAAAATATAAACATATATATGTAAAATTATATATATATATATGTAAAATTAGCATTTTGGGCTTTTTTTTCTGGTTCCTTATGTTTTTCTAGGCCATATATGACTTGTTTCAGTTCTTGGGCTCGGCCCAAATGAATGCATCAGAATTAAAAAGGTATAAAACAATTTTTTTAACAAACATGCAACTAAAACGGTGAGTATTGTAATTAGGGCACCCAACATCATCTTCTTCACTAGTTAGCCGCCTCTTCTTCGCACAGCAACTATCTGCAACTGCAGATTTGCAGCAGCTGCAAGCGCAAGTAAGTTATCTTCTTCTTCATTCTTCCTTCTTCCTCCTTCCTCCTTCTTCCTCTTATCTTTTAGTTGCCGTCAAAGTTACCCATTGATGTATCGGGACCGTATCAATGGAGTATCGGAGCCGTATCGTAAAGTCAACATCCTAGAAAAGTCTACGATACGCCACATGGCGTATCGGATACGTATCGATGCCGTATCGGTACCGTATCGTATCGGCGCCGTATCGGATACGAGCATACCCCAAAAATCCGGCGTATCGGTGCAACAGAGATAATCACATTCATTGATTTTCTTTTACTTTCATGTATTAGTTGTGGTGCTTTCTTGGTCTTTTTATCAACACCTGCTCTTATTCTGCCGGACCTATGATTCTTCCTCAATCGACAAATCACAAAATTAATACCAAGAGTAGTTTGATCATGACCATCATCACCTACAAAAAGGCTATATTCATCCAAATACCACCCACCGTGGTGCTCCGACTTTGGATTCTTATATCGAAGCTGTCTTATTCTACCAATAGGATTAGCGTTTCCATCGTAAACCAATTTGGAGGCTACTCCTTCTCT
Organism: Prunus persica; assembly: GCF_000346465.2. Lineage (NCBI taxonomy): Eukaryota > Viridiplantae > Streptophyta > Magnoliopsida > Rosales > Rosaceae > Prunus > Prunus persica. Next base: position 6,852,122 of record NC_034014.1, read on the forward strand.
CCAGGACCCTTCGCAGCCAACCTTGCGATGGGTACGCGAACCACTGAAATTTAACCTCTTGAGCTGAGCTGGCAGAGAAAGTATAAGTCTTGATCATGGAGTTGATCTCCTCCATAGTCTTCCCATATCTTCCATGGTTCTTTGGTGCCGAAGAGGTCCTTGTCATGAACAATGCCTTTGTATGACAGGTTCAAAGGCTCTCTCTCAACCAGCATCTTGTAAAGAATGGAACGGATGATTTCTTGATCTGTGGGGGGGAAGTGGAATGCTAACGACACATGACGCGAATTAGCCATTAATGCTGATATATGATGGATCAAGTGGAGTTGATAAGCTATTGTTTGCTTAAGGTTTTGATTGGACAAGAAGGCTAGGGCAAGAGATGTGTGGTATTTATAAGCATCACTGAGTCCATATAGGAATAGGAAGACATGCTTACTTATTGGGAATGAAAAATTTACAAATAAGGGAAACCAAAGTATATGAGAATTCTAATTCTAATTACTAGAATTCGAGTAATTACTCTCTTAACGAGAAACACATAATTTTTTATTTCTTATGTGTTTATTAAGTAACACGTATCTTGATAAGTAAACATGTAAATTACTCGGAGATAGGAGAATAAAAAGTAGCAAGGCCTTTGGAGTTTCAAATCTGGAACATGATTTTTCGATATGGAATGAGGAAAGCGTGGAGGATGATGAGCTTCGTCCACAGCCTCTGATCCAAGGCGATGGCTGTGTTTGCTTGTTTTTCTCATTTGAGTGGTACATTGAATTGTTGAGAATCCAATAGTTTTGGATTTGACCGAATTTAAAAATTAAACTGAAAACAGGATTTGGAAAGAAGAAGAAAAAGTTCCTGGTTTGTTTTTGTGTTGTTCCGGGATTTTATATTTTTAATTCATCTTCCTTTTGTTTAGGTTTTATTACAAGGTTACGTTTTTCTTTCTTTTGTCCAGATAAACCGAAATTGTTTTTTTTTGGGTTACATTCTCAAAATAATTTGGCTAAGTTCGTTGCAAGAATTCTATATTGATGCTCTATCTCAAAATAAATTGGTTAGTTAGAAGGTTAAAAGATAGGACCTCAGAGCTAGGCCCATTACAAAATGATTGTTCTTAGCCCAGTTTGGGACTTGTTTAAGGACCCAACAAAAAAAAAAAAAAAAAGAGATGGCAATAAGAAGAAAAATAAAACCGGTAGAATTTGACCCCAAAAAAAGACCGGGTAGGGAGACGGAAATGGCCAATGGGATGTGTACCCGCCAAAAAGACAGTTGACCAAGTCGACGCTGTCGCGTCCTTCCTTACTTCCTGGTTCTCCAGAGAAATGGAAAAAACCGTCCGAAAATTCAGAGGCGCAGAAAGAGAGAGAAACGCAATGCCTGAACGAGACGAGAGAGTTTCTCTCTCCCTCTCTCTCTCTCTAACGCAGCGATCTTCTCTTCTCACTCTGAGAGAAAACGAAAATGAGCGTCATCGACATCCTCTCCCGAGTCGACTCAATATGCAAGAAATACGACAAGTACGACATCGAGAAGCAGCACGACCTCAACCCTCACAGCGACGATGCCTTCGCTCGTCTCTACGCTCGCTTCGACGACGAAATCCAAGCCACTCGCCAGGTTTTTTTTAGCTTCCTGTTTCCTCATTCGGTTGCCGAAAAATGCAGGAAAAGTTTGAGTTTGTGGTATTTGATTTTGTTTTGGGATGTGCAGAAAGCCGAGAAGGCTGCGACTGAGACTAATCGGGCTGTGGCGGTGGCGTCCAATGTCGAGATTCGTCGGACCAAAACTCGATTGATGGAGGAAATTCCTAAGCTGCGCAAATTGGCTCAGAGAAAGGTGAAATCAAATCTCTGTTTATTGATTTTTAAATTTAGGAATTTAATATAATTTTTTGTTTGGTGCAAGCTGACTTTTTTATTATGAAAGATGTGTGATAAGATATGATTTGGTGGGTCACATTTTATGAAAATTTAATTCTGCAATGGATGATGGGGTACGATTGAGATTGTGTGTACGGATAAACTGAGTGATAATAGCTCCAAATTGATGTCATATTCTTATCTGATAGCTGGCTTTATCTCCAAAGTCAATAGCTTCTTGGTTTTGGAAAAGTGGTGTAGATTGAGCCCTTACCGTGGATCTATCAATGAAAATGATTCACAAGATAAGCAAAACAAGAGTGTTTCTTGTAGTAATGAAACAAAACAATCATCTTCAAAGAATAGGGTTACTGTAGCAGAATCTAGAAGGAACTAGACTAGGAAGTACAAGACTTTTGTCAGGGAGGACAGAGAGGAGGCATACGGTTGTCTAGAGATTATGCTAAAAGGAGACAACTGTAACCTCGGTAGATATCTCCCAAGAGATATTGCATTTCCTCTTTATTATACAATTTTGATTCTGGAACGATTGGCATAAGCATTGGGACTCTATAAAGTCCTGCATTAACAAGCAGATAGAGAACCCCATTTTGATGAATTCTTAAGGGGTTGATTAGAATATATCAGTTTCTCTACTCTAATGACTTGGCATGCATTTGCTCGTCTTGCTTGATATGTGTTTGCTTCTATGAGTTTCTTGGGAGGCCTTTTATTCTGTCATACTTTACCAGCTCTGCATTCTTGGAGCTAATATGGTGTTCTTAAGGGCTTCATATCATCTTTGTTTCGTTAATTCCCTCAAGGCTATATTACCATTTCATATCTCCTATTCATGTTTTACCCTCAATTGACACCCCCTCCTAATATGTTACCTTGCTTCAAAAGTATACTTACCACCTTTTGGCAACTAATGTGGATTTTGCTTTGACAACTGATATTGCAAACGTAACTAACCCATATTAGGTCTTCTTAATAATTTTGGTAGTAGCATCTAACTGCGATAACCATTTTCTCAGAGAATTCTTGAGAACATCAGCCCTGCAACGCTGGAGCATGAACTCTTGATCATTAATTGATCACAAGAGGATGCATGCCTATCATGGGCAATATTTTAAAATGCTCACAACTAGAATTGTTTATTTTATCACCAGAGTGGCATTGTGTAGGTTCGTTTGTTTTGCAGCCTGAAAACGTTTGAAAAACTCCAAGTTTATAACACAAATAGTTTTATTTGTATTTCTAATCCCTTACGATAACAGGTTAAAGGGCTGTCCAAAGAAGACCTAGAAACACGCAATGATCTGGTTCTTGCACTGCCAGAGAGGATACAAGAAATACCAGATGGGTCAGAAACTTCAGCCACAAAAGCTGGGGGATGGGCAACTTCAGCATCCCATAAAAATATCAAATTTGACTCATCAGGTAATCAGTGTTTTTTATGCTTTTTTTGTTTGTTTTGTGGTTATACTTTTCAATGAATGCCTTTTGTTCGATTATTAATAATAGTGTGTTTCCTTACCAATCAGATGGGAACTTTGACAGTGCTTTTTTCCAGCAAAACGAAGAATCAAATCAATTCAGGACGGAGTATGAAATGCGTAAAATGAAACAGGTATGTAACATTTTTTAAATTAATTTAGTTTCTTTTACATTTGCTCTGTGATCAACAGAGGAGAGAGAAGAATCATTTAGTTATACAGTTGCCTCTAGCTCTTGTATGCTATAACTCTGCACTTCTTTTGATTCAGTTGGTCATTTGTGCAGGATGAAGGTCTAGATATCATATCAGAAGGATTGGGAACACTGAAAAATTTGGCCCATGATATGAATGAGGTTTGGATGTGATTCACATACCTCTGTTTCATTTTGTTATTAGAAGAGTTTAAAGATTGATCATTGTTTCAATATTTTCAGGAATTGGATCGGCAAGTCCCACTAATTGATGAAATAGATACAAAAGTGAGAGCTTATTCTCTCATTGAAATCCTAGTCTTCTCAATGACATCTGGGAGAAATAATGTTGCAAGCATTTTATAAGTTCAATACTTACCGATGATGTTTTGGTGCCTTGACAGGTGGACAAGGTTACATCGGAAATAAAAAGTAACAATGTTAGGCTCAAGGACAATCTTCACAAGGTATCTGTAAGCTGACCTTACTGATCAGTTCCAATTCTCACATTATGCAGGCAGGGTTATAATTATTAGAACCTTTGCTTTTTTTGGTTTTTCTTTTCGCAGGTGAGGTCGAGCCGAAATTTCTGCATTGACATTATTTTGTTGTGTATAATTCTCGGAATCGCCTTCTATATATACAAGTAAGTATCTCGCTCTGTGCATGTGCTCAGAAATCGTAAATTCATAATCCCCAAATGCTAAGAGGCACTTCCTTGGAGCCGTAGAGTTGAAACCTTCTTTCAAATTGATACACGAATTTGTCTTCTGGAACACGTCTCATAAAACATTCAACTAAGTGTCATTAGGTTGATTTTATAGTCATGACACATATATTTCGTCGGTTTTATGAATTAAAAAGAAAAGGTTCTGTTTTCTGAATATGCTTTAGAACTGTTCATATATCTTTCATGGGCGTCTGCTCTTATGACTTCCTGCAGACCAAATAGTCTATCCATCATTATTTACTATTGAATTGTGTTTCCTAATTTTGTACTTAGAATTTTGTCTTACCTTTAGCAAATGAATTCTACTGTTCTTTTGCAGTGCACTGAGATGAAATTGCATTCAAAAGGCCTCGATCAGCAGCTATTATTGGACCATATCTTGCCCGGGCTTTCCTTATAACTTTTTAGCAAGTTCAAGTACGCCCTCAATTATCAAAACTAGTTTTGGCTAATTGAAGATGATTATTATATAATTTCTTACTCAGTGGTTCTTCTCTCAATAAAATGGAATTTAATTTGTAGTTTAGGTTCATTTATTCCTGTCTGTACTTATCATGCTATTAATTTATTAAGCATCAGTTAATATTGGTACAACAAATGTTTCGTAAAGTCTGTTATCTTGACCATAATCCGTACTGTGAGTAGGGAAAAGTGTTTTGCAGAAGTATTTAACGATGTCAAGTTTGCTTTCTGTATAAGTAAAGAATTGATAAAACCATGAAAGGAAAACGAACTGAATTTACATAATAATGGCCGATATTACTGAGAATTCTACTTTACATTACATAACAGCATCAGAAAAGTTTTTTCTTTTATTTTTTCCCATGATCAAGCATAAGCTTTTTTGTCTAGCCATAAGACTATTTATTACACCAGTATTGTAAGGACAATACACATATACACATAAACAGAGTTAACTAGACAGAAAATACACAGATTACTGATTCGGTTATAGTCATTGCCCAGCCTTGGAGGCCAATCCATACCATGCATTGTACACCTTGTTTACATTTCATGCTGTATAGCCTGAAACCATCGCCTCCTGACTGTGTCCGTTCTTTGAGGAACATAGCTTTCTGCAAAGAGTTTACTTCATTACTCGAAGTACGTACCTGGGAAGGTCATTTCATTAAACTCCTCAAAGTTGGTGGGATCGGTTGGATGAGCATTGAGTAGGTCATACTGGGAGTGGTTTGGGATGTAGCAGTTGATAGCGTTGCCTGCCGGTCTCATGCTAGGCGGAAGATTCTCATCTATTTTCTTGCTTTCTCGATTGTTGATGAGTGGAAAGTGATTTTCTTTCATATTTTCTTCTGTAGTTTTCATTTTTAGTGTGTTGGAATCAATGCCCGAAGAAGAAATTGATATTGTTGATTTTACCATATTATTTGAACGAACTTCATAGCTATCTTTGCTCCCTTGAAAGCTCACGCTTGAATTGGTCTCTGTTGGAGATGGAGCTTGACTGGAAAGTATGGAAGCTAATAGTTGGCAGTCTTTATATGGAAAATCGGTGATAATATCAGCATGAAGGTTTGCATATGTAGGCTGTGTCTGCTCAACTTTTGGTGGGTACCTCCAAAATTCTGTGCTATAGCTGTCTTGACTGTTGCATGCGTTCTTTGATCTGTTTCCTCTGTGTTGAACTCGACATAGTACCCAATCATCCAACTGTGACAACAAGAAGCATTTTTTTAATTGCCTTTGAGATTACATTGTTCTTATCAAAGTTGATATCTGAACTACATAACCAAATGATAAAAAAAACATCTGTGTTCCACTCAAAAAACAAAATAGCTATTTCACAAATTGAAGTACGATATTTCAGCACAAGATTGAGTATCTTGAATCTTGAGGAACAATATTTAAGAGGGAGCCTAGGCTAGCATGAAAACCTTCTATAAGCTTCACAAATATGAGGAGTGAAGACTTAGCTAGAGTGTGGTAACTCTAAACGGTTGATGGAGGTCACTCCTATCAATGGTTATCAGTCGTATGCACGTGGGTGACTGACGCTAGCATTTTTTACAGTGTGAAACGAAATACCGTGTAAGTTGATTAGAAGTCTATGCCCTAACCAAGGAGGTTCTGGTATTGGATACACTAATATGTATCTAAGGCCCTCGAAGTGGTTTGCTCCATCTTTTTGAGATACATATATTTTGAGATTCATATATGGATATATGCAATCTCAATATCTCATTATATCCACTTACTCTCATAGACCCTTTTAACCTTGATGGTTTAACGGTATCGTCAAGCAGTCTATATTCGTTCATGATCCATTCAGTTTTAACTCCTTTTGGAGCACGACCAGTGTAAAAGACTAGAGCCTTCTTCACCCCGATGCGCTTCGATCCACGAGAGGTGAGAATTGGCTTGTCACTGCTAGCAGCCTTCCAATAGCCTGAAGCTGCTGCTCTATTTGGCCTCACCCCATTTGGATACTTCCGGTCCCTCGGGCTGAAGAAATACCATTCATCTTCTCCAAAAAAAGCATTGTCTGCAAAAACCAAGTAAGGAAAAAAAACAAAAAAACAAAATTAGCTGCTATGATCCATATAGAAGGATCAACCCCTCTGAGGAATTAAATGAGTGAATGCTGCAGAACTGACTGGGTAGCTCCCACGGATTATACTTATAGAGATTGATTTCAGTGATCAACTGCGCTGGAAGCGGATGCGAAATCACTTTGTTTCGCAAGTAATGAACAATGAGTTCTTCATCAGAGGGATGGAATTTGAAACCAGGAGGTAATAATTGCAAAGCTGAAGAGGGAAACGTTGACTCTTTCTCCATTGAAAGCAGAGTTTCTTGGATGATGAGAGAAGAAACAGAAGCAACGATAATATCAATCGAAAACAGTTGGTATTGGAAAAAGGGAAGTGGCGCGGGGGCATTATATGTGGAATTTTCATGCAGATGTGGACATTACGTGAGATATATAGTTTACAAGATGGTGTCACGTAAATGTTTGAACTCTTGAAGAAAGGGACTGAGAGACAGCTACCCCTTTGGATTTTCATATTGGAATTACATTCTTCGACCAACCTGTTTGGATTGTATGGTCATTTGGCCCCAACTTAATGTAATTTGCATGTGGGGCATATTATGCATTTTTGGATACACCGAATGGAATATTACTTGAGGAGAAAGTCAGCTGATAAAACGGTAAAAACCAGTAGCTCATGTGGATATATTGATTAATGCATGCTGTAAAGAAGAAGAGTTATCTTGGTTTCTACTGAGTTTTGGTAAATTCTCTGTCTTAACATAGCCTTCCTCACTTTGCACAGGATCTACGTACCTATAGCTCCACTAGGTCTAGGTTACTTGTTAGAATATTAATAGTTGTTGACTCACATCATATCATAACATGATGTAGAAAATATGGCTGAGGCAATAGAAGAAGAGTTGGAACGTCGCGCACGCAAAGAAAAAACCAGCAAGTTGCAAGTCTAGGCCTTGGAGCTCCGATTTTGGTTCATGACCCACCATTTCGAAGGGAATGTCGCCAATATATGGGTCCATGACCCACTGTCCTTGGCCCTTTTGCTAGGATAAAATTGTACTTGAAACTGGAATCATCCTCTCTCTCTCTCTCTCTCTCTCGCTGTGAGATGGAGAGTTAACTAAGTTTTTCTCCTTTGTTAGGGGATAGATTTCCTTTGGACAAATTAAATAGAAGGAAAAACTGTCAATTTCACTATTACCGTAGTAAAGTTCTCACATAACACTATTACGGTAGCAAATCGACAGAATATTGATACTTAATTTACGTCATATCAAGACTATTGTGGGAGCAAATTTTCTCACGAGAATATTCGATTGGAAAAATTCTCCTTTCTTCTTCCCCGCCTCTTTCTCCTTGCAAAATAGAACAAATAAGAGGACCACACCCGGGGAGTGTTGGCCAAAGGCCCTCCGATACCTAAATTAGTTCAATTGAATATTGTATAGAAAACAATAGCTAATAGGGTACGGAGATATGTTTATGGTGTAAACCGGGCGGCTGGAGCCTTATGTTAAAGAGAGAGAGAAAGAGAGGAGGTGGCTAGGGTCTGTGAGGGGAAGATCTCTACAGAGTTTTAGTAGTAATTCTAACGTACCTCAATCCTTGTGCGTAGCCAAGTATTTATAGAGGGCCTCGATGAGGTTGGTGTATTTAGGGATTTGATTAATCAAACCCATAATTAAGTCAAATACACCCAATCTGAATCAAATAACCTCCCAATTAATTCAAGTAACTCCCAATTAATTGGGAATTGTGGTAGGAATCAAATCAATTCTCGATCTAATTAGGTAACACTCAATTTAATTGGGTAATCCCCAATAAAATTGAGTAACTCCCAATTAGATTGAATAATTTCCAATTAGGTCAAATAATCCCCAAATGGGAGGAATTACTTGACCTAGGGTTCAAATTTAATTCAGTTCCCACAACTATATAGAAGTGTTCACTATCGAAATAATGAGACAATATCAACAACATATCGAAATGGTATCGATATAATGGGGACTATTTCCTACACTAATAATTCTACTTGAGAATTTTGCTACAATAATATTTATAGAGTGGTGATTTCCCCCACTCCAATTTTATCCACTTACACTCCATTTTATAATTAAAAAAGGAGGGTAGCTGGATAAAATTGGTGTGGGGAAATCATTACCTTATTTATAAATCTTTCCCTTAAGTAAAATATTTCATTTTTGAGAAAGAGAATTCATTCATAGAACCAAAGGCGTACATAGAGCGACACGATATAATGGCCTCGTTAAAACCTTCTTAGGAAACCGCATCGAATAACCCCAAGGAAGGAAAAAGTACCACACATGTCATGGACTAACAAGAGAGGTCGATTCATATCACTTTGGACCATTACAATAAAAGAACAAAACAAAAATGAAAACTAACACAAAGACATCTGACGAGAATCACAACTAGAGACTAGTACAGTAGACTCATAGAAAAGGACTGCAAAGCATCCCAACTATCAAAAGAAGCCTTCTATGAGCAAACTCATAGTCCTTTGAGACCAACACAAACTGCAAGTCATACCAAGAGCAAAAACCATAAGAGAAACACGGAGGAGGAAACACAAAAATAAAAGTAAAAAGAACCCTTAAGAAGCACCCCATTTCAACTCAGAACATGTCAAAGAAAACCTTATATGACCAAGCATAGTTCTTCGGTCAGCGCAGAGAAGTGAAGAGCTGCCAGGGATCAACAGAATAGGGAAAAACAAAAGGATAGCCAAACATAAACTAAAGACACATAAAACAAGACCCCAACAAGATTTGCCTCTTAGCTTGACAAACTTCCAACTGAAGAACATCATAAGGGGAAAGTTTATCAGATGCCAAGCCCACAAACGTTCCTGCAAACACATCAGGGAGAATTGGGAGACCCTTCGAGGTTGTCCTTCGACACCTTAGCAGCAAGCTCGTCGATGCAGAAAAATTGCTAAAAAACAGTAGATTCTTGAAAACCACTCGGATCCCAAAGCCCTAGCATATAAGAACTGACGAGAGAGGAACATAGAGTGTAGTACAATCTAGACACCAACCACCTGGAAACCCTAACTTGCACCAGCAGCACCTCGCGATGCTTGCTCTACCGCAACCATCACCACCAAACCACTGGAGAACGAGGGAACCTTACGCGACGGTCCCCCTCCCTTGCCAAAATCCGAGCGCCACCAAACCCTACAACAGAGAATAGCGCACGAAGACTACACAGACCTAGCAACCAATATAAGATATGAGAAAGACAACAACCAGTGCCGAGGGGGAGCCCCAGAACTAGATGACACCAACGAGAGCCAGACGATGCCCAAGAGAACTGAATGAGGGGTGTGAAGGGCTAATTGAAGAAGAAATGAGATGAGATTTGGTTGACGTGAAGGAAGAACCCACGTCAACAAACCCCAATCAAAATCCACAAACTCGAAACCACCACTACAAACCACCACGTTGAGAAGACACCCCACCACTATCCCAATCAAAGTCGGAGAGAGATGAGCGGCGCCGACGAAACCCTAACCCTAATTTTGACGTGACGACTCTCCTCGTGTACGAGAGAGCAACCTTTACAACTTTGTATTAGCTACATTAATTAAATAAAACATCTCATTGGCCAAATCAATGTTGATAGTTAATTAAATATTTACCAGAAAATTTTAATAATTTATTATGATTGTTGTTTTGCATTGTTGCTTGGAATTAATAAAGATTTTAACGGCGGTAAAAACACCATTTCCCATCTGTTTTCAACGCAATGGTGCTCCAAATTGGCTGGATACTGGCCGGAATCAGATTGTGACAAATTAGGTTGTCAATGCATGCAACATTGTCTTTAATTGTTCCAAATCTTCAACATCGGATTAACAAAAAGATGCTCTTAACACTTCTTGCCTTCCACAACTTAGTTTTCCACGAACCAAGCTTCATGGAGAAGCTGTCCACGTGTCCTCTCTCGCTTGTGCAAAGACAGAGTAATGCCACCAACATAAACACTAAAACTGTATCTTTCTGCCATTGAAAGTCTCCTTGTTTCTACTTGTGGTTTGAGCGACGTCTTACTCTCTAGCCTCTCCCAAAACTTCACGATCAACATTTCCGATATATAAATTATTTTTAATTCTGTATAAATATATATTTTTAGATAATTAGGTAGAGTTGTAAGGCATGAAAACATTCTGTAATATATGAATTCAAATTTTCTCGTTTTATTCAACTTATTACTCTTCGTGTTTATTCAAAAACAGTTTTAAAAATTATCGAGACAAATATATATAACTCGTTGCATTTATGGAACAAAAAGATCACACAAAAACTAATATATATATGGTTCAACTGCTACATGTATTTTCATAGTCAATTTTTCATAAACATATGAGAGGTGCCACAAAATTTCATCTCGAAATGTTTTTATAACATCAATCTCGTTCCAAATTTGATGATCGCGTTGAACATAATCAAGTTTTTCGACATACTATACGAGCGAGTTTTGCTATAATAAGATAAGTGGCCAACAATACGCATGATTAGTAAGTATGATGCATCAAATGAAATAGTTTTATTTGTTGGTTTATATAGTAATATACAACTTCAACAAAAAAAGAAATTGCTAATGTCGAGCCCTTTCCTGCGTGCAAGTCTCTCTCTTACGTACTCTCTTCATCATATACGTGCATGGGCATGGGGTCCCTAATTCTAGTAATTTAGTGGGAAAATCCATAAAACCGATGCCCATTTGAGCTATTAGAGTTAAGAGAAGACTTTGTTCGGAAAAAATTAATCAGGACAGCACGATGAAACCCAGGTCTTAATTTGTTTCGATGTAGATGAATACTCAAACTCTATCTGCTGTTGTATATATAGAAATTATTCCTCATGCACAAAAGCATAGGATTATGAACCTTGTTCGAATCGATTAATAAATTATTCAATGTTTATGGGATCGAATCCTAGGTGGGTTTGTCCTTTTATGTCTGAATCAAGGTCAAGCTATATCTTGTTTTTTTCTTTTCTTTTCTTTTTCAGGTCAATAAGCTTATCTTGTTCTTACGAACGTGCATGTGGGGACAGTTGATGGTTTATAATCCTATAGACGTTTTTTTAATTATTATTTTCTTTCTTTTTAGAAGAGAAAGGGAGAGAAGCAAGAGGGTAAGTTCTTGTTAGAAGAGATGGGTGAAGGAGAGGGAGAAGTATATATATGTTACTTTAAAAATTAAAAACTAAAGATTCAACTCATTTTTTTCATAGGAAATTTAGCGCAGGTCACAAAATCCTTTTGAAATTTGGGAAGAAATGATCCTATTTCTTCTTTTAAGTCTAATTAATAGTGCTCTTACGTGTACTAATTGGTTCTAGCCCAATAAAAAAGAGACTTCATTTTAGCGATCTCAAGTTCGCTCCCGTCCTACAAAATCTTGAGGGCGGTGGCTCGCACTTGAGCTCAGTATATTGGTCTATCAATTCCAGTCAGATGGCTTCCCTCTAAACCTCTTTTCTTTTTCTTTTTTGAAGTTGAATTTTGATGGTTTTGTTAAAGTCTCATCTTCCCCAGCTTCATGTGTTATGTGCTGCCAGCCAACATAGGTATTGGCAAGCTTTGGGTGTAAGAAGATTCAAAACACTCTGATATTTGCAGTTTTAAGTTTCGTCATATCTTCAGAGAGGCTAATTTTTTTGTTGATGCTTTAACTAATTCTCTTCCCCTTTTGTTTTTTTGTTTTTCATATTTGAGAATACTCACTCCCTACCTTTGTGGTGTCAACTTTTGACTTTGATAGATGGGTCAATGAGTGTTGTAGGGGTTTTGTGTCGACCTTTTCTCATTAAGCCAAAAAGAAGAAGAAGAAAAGACACATGTCTATGAATTAATAAGCAACTCATCGTACAAAAGGCCGGTACCACATGATATGTAATTTTCTAATTTTTGTTCATCCACTAGAATAATTTTAGTATTCTCATATTAAATTTTCTAACAATTTATTCATGAGCTATTAGCATTCAACACAAACATGAATGTAACGTTATATATATATATATATATATATATATATATTTGTCCAACACATTCTCAAGAGAATTAATATCCCCTTCAGATTTGTAAAAGGATAAGGTACATTTTTGTGAATTCTCGACAATGTATAGCAAAGTAAATTCAATCCAAATAATACATTCCTTTATGATAAAAGGGCGATATAATTATATTAGATTAATAGAAGAAAAGAGTACAAAGAACACATATTGTAAAGGGAATCATCCTAATAATAATATGACAGACAAAAAACATAGACTGTAAAAGGAGCCCTTCTCCATTTTCCTACACTGATCCTGACAGTGTGGAGGCCATCTACATCTCCCACGCCATGCGGTGCTATTATAGTCGCATAAAAAAAAAAAAAAATCTATGCAATATGTATGAAAACTATACTACAGAAAATATATTGCTATTAATATTTGTGAATTATTGGATTCAAGTTGAATATTTTTGGTTGATCACGTTTAATCTTAATTAATTATTTAAGTTGATCGAGTTTAGTTATTACTAAGACCAGATACTTTATGTTTTTAATTTCAAATGATTTTGACCTATATTAATAAAATAATTACCCCTAGTGAAAGTTTATAACTAGAATGTCTAGTCCGAAGAAAATATGTTGAAAAATTCGGAGACGGGGGCGAATGAAATATAATATTCTAACTAAACTGAATTTAAAGAGATAGCTAAAGTCATGAGCTAAATTAATTATCAATAAAATAAAAAAATGAGTTACATCTCATGCAATCCCCTAATGGCCAGGGAAACAAATTTAGAGTCAACATGGTAGATTCACTCGCCCTTTTTGATACCTGTGAAGTTCCATTGATGCCGTCTTGAGCAAGGTATGCTATAGGAGCAAATTGTTTGTTAAAAATTCTGAGAGGCTACGACAAGGTAGAAATGGACAAAATGGCGTGCACTAGGGCTGCTAGGCAGCTGTGCTAGGTTTGGTTCTCGATGAGATTCTACGGATTAATTGCAGACTTGAAAGTGTCTAGTACCTACATTATCTGTTGTTTGATGAGTATTTGTGGCGTGAGAGATGTTTATTTGGTCCAGATGGTGCGCAAGATCCAATTCAATCCATCCAAATCGATTGATCTAATTCAATTTAATCTAAATTTAATCAGTTTTGATGATTTAGTGGATTGGATTGGATTGGATCCCTAATTTCCAAAACCGACATAGTTGGATCGGATTACGAATTTACTTGTGAGGATCCAATCAAATCCAATATCCAATCAAACCTAGTTAGTTTCATGCTTATTGTGCTCATTAGGTAATTTTCATTAAGAAAGTTATAAACGTTTTAAGTAATTTGATGAAGTTATGTTTAATATATTATAAAATTAAAATAATTTTCTCTAACATTTTATTTATATTTTACATTTACTGTTAAAATGTTTGATTATATTAAACTTGATGATAAATGTTTCATATTATTATATAACTAAGGGAATTTGTAGAGAAATAAGAGGAAGAGAAAGACAAGAGAATTTGTTCTCTCAAACTTGTTCCATTCATCTTTGATAAGCACCTATTTATAGGCTTACAACTACAGGTATTTACCCCACAAATTATAGTTACTAATTCCCATATATTTATAACAAATATTTCATTATTATATTTTTTCATTATGAAAACCAATCATCCAATCCAATCTAATTCATTGTCAATTGGATCATATCAGAATGGATTTAAACCTCTAATATGATCGAATTGGAAAAATCATAATTCAATCTATATTAGATCGAATATGAGTGAAATTGTATTGATTTCGAACCCATATGTACATCCCTTGCCATAATAATTGGGTTATGGTGACAATGTTCAACTTTTGTGAAAACCCTAGCTACACTCTGGTCCCTTTTCTTCTTGCTGACAACCAACTGCAAGGAAGCTAAGGGGGAAAGGTGGCCACTGCCCCTCCTCCCCTCTGCCCATCTTCCCCTTCCTCTCCTCATCATCTCCCCTTCTTTTTCTCCCATTTTTTCCCTTCCTCTTATCCACTCTTCTCCTCCCCTTTCCTTTCCCATATAGTCTAGATCTGTTTGGATCTAGGTTTGTTTGTCTATTTGTTTTTGTAGTGTTCTATGTGACTGTGTTGTCTTTGTCTCAGCGGTGGCGACAGTAGTGATGCTGGATTGTGTCTTTCCTTAGGAGAATTGTGATACCTGGTGGCTGATGTTTTGTCTATGTTTTAACGGCAAAGACCACAAAGACTCTGGTGGTAGTTGTTAGGCTGTGATGCTCTTCTCTACTCTACGCTGACCAAAGAACTATGCTTGGTTTTGAAGTGGAGTGCTTCTCATGGATCTTTTTACTGTTGTTTATGTGTTCCTCCTTCGTGTTCTCTACTAATTTCTGCTATGGTATGCCTTAGAGTTTGTGTGAGTGTCAAAGGACTATGATTTTGTTCATAGAAAACTTCTTTTAACAGTTGGGATGTTCTGCAGTCCTGTGGGTTTACTATTTGAGGTTTCTGTGGTCATCTCATGTGGGTCTACTATGTTGGTCTCTAATTGCGGTTTTAGTTGAAGGTCTTTGTGTTAGTTTTCATTTTTGAATTGTTTTTTTTATTGTAATGGTCAAAAGTGACTTGAATTGGACTCTCTTGTTAGTCAATGACATGTATGGTACTCTTTCCTCACCGGGGGTTTGTTCAATGAGGTTGTCCTAGGAAGGTTTTAATGAGGCCACTGTATCATGTCGCTTTTTGTACGTTAATGATTTTATAAATGAATTCTCCTTCTTAAAAAAAATTTTAAAAAAATAAAATTACATCCCTAAACCCTAAAAATTACATCCCTTGCCAATACAAAAAATTCCTCAATCCGCCAATCCTTTTCGCTAGTGTACCTTTAATACAATTTGCGCATGTTTTAGGCGGGGCATTGGTCTGAAATGTTTTTTATTAGAATTTTTTTTTTTGGGATTTTGGGATTTTGGGTTCATCCCACCAGCCTTTGTAACAAAAACTAGAAGTTATCATGTCTAAAATATTTGATAATTCAAGCATGAATCAAGGAATTTAGATACTTTTGTACTAGGGTTGGGGTGGGGTATGCACGCCTATCTTAAAAAGCCTAACCACATCTCAGGTTCTAAAATAATTATAAAGGTAAATTTGTAATACCCTTTTTAATGTTATTTTAATTATTAATATTATTATTTTAGTTTTATGACTTATTTTTTACTTGAAATTATACCACTGGGGATGACTTTTTTGCTTTGGTTGCAATACTTTGCAGCCCAATGGCGGTGCAGCCCCCTATAGAGCTAGAGCCCCCATTGAGAATGGCCTTAGGGCTTTAGGGATCCGAGGGGATTCCGTTTGTAAGTTTCTTTTCTATCTTTAAAAAAAAGGACTCATTTCTATTTATTTGTAATAATAAGCATAAATTTGGCTTTTAGGGCTTGGACTCATTTCTATTGATTTATCAAAGCCCAATAGGCCATGAATGAATTTCCCACCAAAACTGTCCATTTTCCAGGTGAAAAAAACAACAATTGAAACACGTACGATATAGTCTCCTCCCATTTCACACTCTTGGATATGGTCTCCTCCCATGAGCATCGCATGTTTAGCCTTTAGATGACAAATTAATGGGTCACACTCTTTCACACAACATCCCTCTCCTCAGCATGTACCAAGTTTGCTTTATATAAATCAGTGCGCTGCAGACTCTACTACTTCATCAAAATTCAAAACCCAATCCTTGATTTGTCATGTCTTCTTCTTCTTCATCATCATCATCATCATCAGCAGCTCTCAAATGGCTAAGCCATGTTGTTAGCATTAGAAACTACCCGTCATTAACGGATTGTTGTGGCGCTAACAAGAAGTTACCAAGGCGAAGAAAAAAATTCAGCACCAACAATATCGGTGTGGATCTTGGCACTCAATCCTTGGGATTTATATTCTATGATCTCTGGGAGTAGAATTTTCTGGTGCGTGCATAGAGCACGAAAGCGAGGGCAGTCCCAAGAAAACAAAGACAACCCCAGATGACGAAAGTGCTTCTGTAGCAAGCCATGGGCATTTCCCATCTTCATGATTTGCTTCCCTTTGGTGAACAATAGCAGACAGATAGCCAAAAGCAAACGACCCTATTGAGATATTGGCCACAAGGAACGAAATCATGACGATTTGAAATGCATATGGTAATGGCTTGCTGCGCAAACACTTTTGTCATCTGGGTTGTCTTTGTTTTCTTTTGGACTACCTAGCTTTAGTGCTATATGCCCGTACACGAAAATTCTACCCAAGGATCATAGAATGTTCTGCGTTTTAGTTGTTTTAAACTCATCTACTTTTTAACTTCCAAGGAAAACCCAGGTTTTAAAATATGTTGCCTCATAAGATAAACTTTGTCCTAATATTTTATATTATTAATATTTTTAGAAAATTTAATTTTACTTTAGAATTAAAAAAGATAATGGGTAGTTGTATTCCGTAAAAATTGGATCTATTATCTGAATTTTATTTTAATTTTAATTTTTTTAATATAAAAAAATGTGAATTTACCATATTATCCTCATTTAATTAATAATTTTAATTCTTAATATTTGAATTAACCAAGGACATTTTCTGGTATTTTGAATGTTTCACCATTCTCTGTCCTTTGCTTTATATATATAGATATAGATATACTAGTAACTAGCCCTTTGGGCGTGTGCCAATTGAGTTTTTATATATACTAGCCTCTTTGCACGCGCTTGCGCGCATGCGAGAGGTTTTTTTTAAAAAAAATTAAATTTATTTTAGAATTAAAAAAGATAATGGATATTTGTGTTCCATAAAAATAGGACCCATTATCTGAATTTTCTTTTAATTTTAATTTTTTTAATACGAATAATTGTGAATTTACCATATTATCCTCATTTAATTAATAATTTCAATTCTTAATGTTTGCATTAACCAAGGGCATTTTCTGGTATTTTGAATGTTTCACCATTCTCTGCCTTTTGCTTTATATATATAGATTAAGAAAAAGAAAATAGGTGTAGTTGTGTTTTATGAAAATAGGACCCATTTAATATAAAATATTGTTAGTTTACTTATTTAATGGTTAAGTTTATTTCTTACTATTTTCTTAAAATAAAGACATTTTTTGTTATTTTGAATGTTGTCCGTTCTTTTCCTCTGGCTTTATATATAGATTTACAAGCATGTATGTATCTGTTTTGTACTTACAGATTTACAATTTTTTTCCTAGTTTATTCAGAAAGAAAACAATAGACTTATGCTTCCCATGCAATATATTCAAACCGGTTCCGTACTAAATTAGCTTTGCATGTGACTTTGCGTACATTTTGATTAAAATCTACGCAGGAACAGAACCAAACAAGAACAGGACCAAACAAGAAAACCAAGGAATAAACAAAGTATTTGTTAATTCATTGGAAAAGGGAAATTATATGCAGTGGATATATAGATGTGAAGAATGTCTCCGGCTATTACAAATAAATTGCAGTTCTTCATACATGGTCCCAAGAGAACTACGGTCGTTTTAAAAATTTTAGAAGTCTTAAGTGCCTTGGGGCGAACTAATAGAGGTGGAGCCCATCAATACAATGGGATCCACCTCTATTAGATAGGTGATGCATATTATGTGGTACGCTTAGTATTTTCTAAATATAAACTGTCAACCAGTGTCATGTAGAGAAGCTAGCCAGACTAGTATATGTTCTTACTCACGGGAGTGTTCCTCTTGATCATTGTGATTTCATGGTGGTGGGAATAAACACTGAGGAGATCAGACACGGCTTTTTGAGCCCTGCTGTTTCCCATAGAGACAACGTGTTGGTGAGTTGTATCAACTCGTCACGGCAAACAAACCATTAAAAGATGAAAGAAATAACAGAAAAAATCAAGATGACGAGAGTAAAATAAGATAGAGCACATTAAAAACTTACATGATTTTTTAATATGCATGTGTTCACGGAGAGTTTTTGCTTTCACTACATACGAGCAACAAATACGTATAAGAAGTAGATTTAGGTTAGGTAAGTTGATCAAAAGAGTATGTTTGCCCCCTTTGTATCAGTGGTGGATTCAGAATTGTTATTTTATGGGGTCATAGTGTTAAAGTTTCGATTTTCTTTTTAAGATGAAACAATGCAAAAATAAAATAAAATAAAAAAACCTTGAATATTACCCCAAAAAAAAAAGGAGCACAATGATTGTTGAACCATTGACCTTAAGATTCTTTTCAATTCAAAGACCACTATGATAAATGACATCTTTATACTATTAATATATACTTTTAGTATTTATAGGTCTACCCAACATAATTAAAAAAATATTTAAAAAATCCTAACAAATATCTTCTCTTTTTTTAAATTTGTGTCGGTGCTTCTTTCTTCTTCTTCTCAGTCTTCTTCTTCTTCCTCCATACAATTCTTCCTATTGGCGAAGGCTAATTATAATTAGTCCTTACAGGGCTTCCACAAGCCATGAGTGACACCTAGCAGTATGTCATGGCTACCCAAACTAAAAAGAATTCATTTAGAGAACCTAGTCAGTTTGTGATTACAATGCAATTCGATCATTCTCTAATTTAATTCTCTATGTCATATTCTCGGGATATAGTAAACTTATGTCAAAATTCCTAATATGACATCTCTACATTATATGATTCAATCTGATGAAATTGCAAACGTTCTTGTTTCAATTTCCATCCAATACTTTGGCCAAAGATTCATGAATCATATCTTTAGAGCATTCTCTCTTCTTACTAAGAGCAGAGATTCTTTGTTGTACATTCACCTGTCTCTGCGTACACGCTGAGAATCCTGAGGAACACATTTAAGTCACATCATTTTGATACGACCGTATAGTGCTTTCAAAGAGAAACAACATATACACAAGAAACTGTGATGTCTCAAGTATAAGGATTAATTTGCATTATCACAACTTAGAATTCTTTGTTTGACACTTGTGAGTAAGACTTCCATACAAGAATTTTAGAGTTGATAGCGTTTAGTGGACTCCATCTTCTATAGAGCACCTACACACTGTCTCAGTGTCTCTACATGACTTGAGACTAGTCATCCTCCCTATTGAGTAAACATAATGTGTACCAATCTTTGCGGGTCACCATTGTCCAATTGGTGATCCTATGACAGGAACATTTTAGGATATGATATTTATACGTATGGAAAGGTCTCGTGCATCTAACTTCTTTAGACAACTTTCCATTTATGTCTTAATCCATGGACTTGTTACTTTGTGTACGTTATGTATCTAAAGCAATATTTTTGCCCCTTTGATTATTATATATATTATTTCCTTAGAATTATCTATTTTATATTGGCTTCTATACCAGAATTCTTTGTTTGACAATTGTGAGTAAGACTTCCATACAAGAATTCTAGAGTTGATCGCATTCAGTGGACTCTATCTTCTATAGAGCACCTACACATCTATCTCAGTGTCTCTACACGAATGACTTGAGACTAGTCATCCTCTCAATTGAGCAGACATAATGCATACCAATCTTTGCGGGTCACCATTGTCCAATTGGTGATCCTATGACCAGGAACATTGTAGGATATGATATTTATATGTATGGAAAGGTCTGGTGCATCTAACTTATTTAGACCACTTTCCATTTATGTTTTAATTCATAGACTTGTTACTTTGTGTACGTTATGTATCTAAAGCAACGTTCTTGCCTCTTTGATTATTATATATATTATTTCCTTAGAATTATTTATTTTATATTGGCTTATATATCTAACAATCATTTGAAATTCATTTGTTTTCTTCCATTCTTTCTTGTCCAACTCTGGGCATACAAGGGTTGTAACAAAGAATTTTACCTTATAGTGTCATCTAAATCTATAAATATGGAATCCCTCCAAATGGCCAAATGAAGCCTAATTTTCTTCATTTTTTAATATTTTATTTTTCATTTTATAGGTTACATTTCTTAGTTTCATCCTTGCAAAAACTACTCTCTTGGCTAGTTTGAAAGCCTGTGTCTCCATCCACCATCCCACCCTTTATAGGTATTATCCTATGCTTTCTACTCAAATTGACTCCCTTTAATTTCTCTTTGCCTTTTGTTGTTGCTTCCACTAGTGGCTTCTCCTTTTAGCCACCATCAAATCCCTATATGGATAGTCCTCAATTTCCCTAAAATCCCTTACCCTAACTTTCAAATTTCCCCCCTTTCCTTCCCCATGTTATCCTCCTCCATTTTCATATCTCTCCCTTCCATATCTCCCTCCTATCCATCTATCACTATCCTCATCTCATTATTCAATCTGGACGCACGCTATACTACAACAACTTGTCCTTACAAACGTGTGTTAGGATTTTGGCTAAGCTATATTCTTAGCTTTTCTTGACAAAGATGTAAAATTTGATTGTAATTTCTTATGCACCTGATCAAGCTCAATAAGCTAGACTAATCTAGGTTAGTGCTAATACAATCTATTGTGACTAAGATCAACTTCAAGATGGCTTGATGCAATCAAAGCTTATTCAAGGTAATTCATTTATGCATTGCAAGCATTGTTGTGTTTGTTAGATTTTCTATATACGTGTCCGTGATCTTTCACACAACCTGAAATACATAAAAGACATACCTAGTCACTGGCGGACTCAGAAATGTTTTAGCGGAGGTGCAATATTGACCAAGTATGAAAAATGGTTTTTCGGAATAATTATTTTCTCAAGATAATTTTTGGTGGCTTTTTATTCCTTATACATCAAATAAGAAAACATGATTTTATGGGATTTTAATATGAAGTATATATTGACTTAATGAGCCATCATTTTTAGCCTAAATCGTATTTTGCACTAAAACCGAATTTTCATATTTTGATTTGGTGGGAATTTGATTTTCTAGTATTTTTATTTGAATTCAAATGGGGGGTACTTCCTTATTTACATTGTAAATTTAAGTAAATAGAGTAATATAAAAATAAATAAAAGTAAAAGGACAAAGACATTTACTTAATTGTTGAAAATGGAAATAAGATAATCTGTACACCAATTGAGCAAAGGGACAATTTGAAGCACCTACAATGGTTTTTTCGGCGCGGGGAGGTGCAACTGCACCTCCTTGCGCCTTAATAGGTCCGCCCCTGTACCTAGTACCAGCTTCCTTGAGTACACGATCTTAGAACTCATTCAATCGCAGCAACGACAACACAAGCAAAAGACATGAATGCTTAAGACTTATGCTATCTCTCAGAAACTGTTTTAGCTATCTCTTTAAGATGAGATAAGGGTTAGAGAACGAGTCTGATGTAACATCCCACATCGACTAATGGAGAGGGGGGTGATGTGCCTTATATGTATATGCCCACCTACATCTAGCACGAGGCCTTTTGGGAGCTTACTGGCTTCGGAGTCATGGGAACTCTGAAGTTAAGCGAGTTTGGGCTAGAGTAATCCTAGGATGGGTGACCCATTGGGAAGTTGCTCGTGAGTTCCCAAAAACAAAACTGTGCGGGCAGAGAGGAGGACCCAAAGCGGACAATATCGTGCTACGACGGAGCCGATCCTGGAATGTGACATATGATGAGAGCAGAGTCTTAAGCTTATATAAGGTTAGGTTAAGTCGTCTATACTCATCACCAAGGGCTTACTTAACTAACACTCTAAGCCCAACACTATATCTATAAATGCCTGGAGAAGGTTAAACAAGCTAATTTGGATTTTTTTGCAATAAATAATGATCAACCTTTGAAGCAAGATTGATATGAGTTATCAATCCTGAGATGTGCAAAGCTTAAAATAAAAGAACACGTAGATATTTATTTTACGTGGTAAAACCCCACATCTGGGGAAAATCCACGGGACTCCTTAGTCCAGAACGAATCCACTATAGAATTGAGATTACAAGAAATACACACACACACTTGTCCTAGACTCAATCTAGACAATGTTTACCGATTTCTTCGTAACTCAGCTTCTGTCACGGGATGATCTTCGACACTCCTTTTGTTGAATGCAATACTGGTCACGATTGCTTCAAGCTCACCGGAGGATAAACACACAAAGTGTCTTAGTGTCCTTAACCATATGAGACACCGACATGCATATGTATGCAATATGAATGATGAATGAATTCAATCAATCACCAAGCAACCGAAGCACTTGATGACTTCCCGAGTGAACTAAGTGCAGCAGCTTTTCCCAAAATATATTCAATATGCATCAATGATTTTAGACGTTGGAAAGCTACCTGTCACAAGAAGGCAAAACATCCTTTTATTCAAAGCAAGTTTCTCACAGGAGAGAAACTTGCGAAACTACACTTCCAAAACAATTATAACTCTAAGACCAATTGAACTAAAACTCTTTGAACTTGGTGCAATATTATCTCCTCAATGAGATGCCACACAAGGGCCAAACACTTATCAAATTAACAATATAAATTCTGATTCAATTAAAATACAAAGTTTAATTCATTAAGGACTCTTAATGATGTCACCAACCGACTCATATTTTAACTTCAATTACAAAGACTCAAAACAAAACTTCAACTATAACTCCTATCATGAATGCATGATATGTCATGATTTACCTGTTGTCAAGTTTCTCATATGGTCAGGGTATGCCTCGGAGGTATGAGATTGAAAGAGTAATGCCAAAACTTCTAGTAGCAATTCCTCACAAACTAATTTTCAACCTATACTACAGTCTAAGAAATGCCAATACGATTTTCGTACTAACAATCTCCTTGTTTCACAAGGTTTTGGGCCTTAAGGTATTGTGCTAGTTCACAACCCATCATGTATTTGGCCTTTGTATTCTTTGTTGTTTTTGAATACAAACAATAGTCTAAATTACAAGGGGAGGAGGTTTCTCACACGCATTATCAAAGTGTCACGGAGGTTCGAACCTAAGACCACTGATATGCAAATAAAAGTCATTTTTCACTGGACTAGACTCCATTGCAATAATCTTGACAAAAACAAACATATGAAATTTATTGAATAAGAGGATAAATAATTTTTTCCTTTCTTAGTTTGATACCTTTTCTCGAAAAAGTAAATTGAGGAGATACTTTCAGAAGCCAATTACTATTTGTTACATGGCCTGAGAATCTAACCAAATGTTACATATGAATAGCTAATCACAAATTAAACTTCTATTGCAGCTAGCGCAGGTAAGTATAGTTCCTCCATACATTTTGTATTTTTTTTGGTCTGTGTCCATACATTTTGTTTATTTGCTCTTACTTTAGGTGGTCTTTAATCTAACCTACCACCTCCTCCACATCGGTCCAAATCCCCAAAATAATGGAAAAGCAAAAACTTAAGGCATTGTTGTACAATAATGAAGGTATTTTACCTATATTATTATTGAGTGCGAATAGACATTGCACACTAACCAAGCAATCCCTAAATTGACTAATTAAGAAAAGGACTAACAGATAGAGATAGAGTGATGCTGCAATGCAAAGCAATTACACATTACACAATCTTATATTATAATTCATTTGAATTATATTGCACTAACTAATTTATTATATGAAACAAGAGATATAACGAGTAATTTATAATCAAATAGGAGATTTGTAGGTCAAGTGATTAATAACACTCACACATCTTGCAAGATTTCGTTCCTAAGTTGCTTGCTGGTAAATATTAGTAAACTTTTTACCGCAAGTAAGACTGAGTCAAAGTCGGGAAAGAATCTAATTTATCCAGTTGCTCAATGTGAAGTGAAGCCAGCCACCAGAGAGAGAGAGAGAGAGAGAGAGAGAGAGAGAGAGAGGGAGCGAATTTCTAGAAAAAGGTGTAGGTAGAGTGAGGGAAGAGTACGTGTGCATCGGGTGAGTGTAGTGTCTCGTGGGTTTTGGTCGACATGTCAAGCGGTACCAGTCTTCTCTTGTCTTTGTATTATCAACTTTCTCTCTCTGTCACTCACTGACAGTCTTTCATGGGCCCCACTTCTCTCTCTCTGCCCACTCAGCTCTCACGGACGGCACCACCCTTTATCTCTCTCTCTCTCTCTCTCTCTCTCTCTCTCTCTCTCTCTCTCTCTATCTTTTTTAGAGCTCATATGGTCCTCATACAATTATAGCATAATCATTTTTCACCTCATCAATTGCTGGCTGTAAAGGCAACTCACTTTTCTTTCTCTATATCTAGCCTTTACCCTTTTCAAATCAAGCCTTTGATTTCATCTTTTAAAACTTTCCCACTTCTATTTTTTTAAGCTCATGTACGCACAAAGATTAGTTTTCACCACATTCATAAGGAAAAGGCAAAAAGAAGAAAATATTGATTTGTAGATATATATATATATATATTATTGAGTAAAAGGAGAGAATGGGGTCTAGCGGTCCAGCTGAGTCTATGGCTGACCGACTTTGGGAGAGCAGCCGTGTTAGATAAAGGGAAGGAGAGAGAGAGAGAGAGAGAGAGAGAGAGAGAGAAGAAATATTCTCTTTTCCTTTCATTTTCTGTATGTTTGGCATTTTTCTTTCCAAGTTCAAGCAGAGTAAAAAGTTTTCCCAGAAAACAAAAAGAGCTTCATTTGGGTTCTTAATTTGTTCTCAGCGATCCAAAATTCCAATACATGCACTGAGATTTCTTGTATTGTCTTCTTAATTATAGTAGTAAATCCTTTTTTTTTTGTTTCTTAATTTGTTTTAGTAGTTTTAGCTTCTTCTCTTGTTACTTCTTTTGTCTTAGCAAGTTTTAGAACGCAACCCGTTACTTCTAATTACTTCAGATTCAATATGATGTCCGAAGATGGGCTCTCAATTCCCTCCACCATCAAAGGGTTAGCTCAAGAACTAAGTTCCAGCCCTAACCCTAACCCTAATACCGATAATCAGCTCAAGAGGAAGAGGAATTTACCTGGAACTCCAGGAAAGTGTATTTTCATCTCCACCTTGCAACTTCACACACTTCACTTCTTTAGCTTTGTCTATTGATCAACTCAATATTCATCTTGTATTCTTTTTTTAAACTTTTTGTTTGATATTGGTTACTTCAATAATTCAATTGCAGATCCAGATGCAGAAGTCATAGCTTTGTCCCCAAAATCTCTAATGGCCACAAACCGATTCGTTTGCGAAATATGCAACAAGGGATTCCAGAGAGACCAGAACTTGCAGCTTCACCGACGCGGCCACAACCTTCCATGGAAGCTCAAACAAAGATCAAACAAAGAAGTGATTCGAAAAAAGGTGTACGTGTGCCCGGAAAGGACATGCGTGCACCACGAGCCTTCCCGAGCACTCGGAGACCTCACCGGAATCAAAAAGCACTTCAGCCGAAAGCACGGTGAGAAGAAATGGAAGTGTGAGAAATGCTCAAAGAAATACGCAGTTCAATCGGATTGGAAGGCTCATAGCAAGGTTTGTGGGACTAGAGAGTATAGATGTGACTGTGGCACACTTTTTTCCAGGTAACTGTTTTTCCAACATGTTCTCTTTAATTATAACAAAAATTCCCTACTTTATATGATTAATTTGGGAAAATAATTAATATATATATATTTAATGCTCTCATAACGTAGAGGCTTTAATGGGGGTTCTATTTGAATTTAAAGCTTTATGCACAATTCGGGTACCGATTGTTTACTAAATTTTGTTACACAGGAAGGACAGCTTCATAACTCATCGAGCTTTCTGTGATGCATTGGCGGCTGAAGAAAGTGCAAGGTTTGGTTCAGCTTCAACTACCAATATGAATCCAAGCTTCATCAATGGGTGCAATAATATTACCAACATTAACCCTCATCATCAACCACCAAGAATCCCTCATTTTATACCAATGTTTCAGCAAGAATTTGCTGGCTCAGACCCTGCTGCCGCCAACAATTCTCATCTCAATTCCAATGCTTTTATGCCGGAATTGGTGGCGACAGCTTCTATGGACATGTTTGGATCTTCATCGTCATCACAGACGCAGTGGCTCATCAACAACACTAAGTTCCCGGAAGAGGCATCGTTTAATCTCTCCATGTCATCTTCGTCGTTGGCTCGGGGACTTAAGGAGGAATTAGAAGAATCCAAAGGAAGTTTGTCTGGAACGATAAGTGCTTCTGCTACCTCTTTCTATAACAACAACAATCACCAACACCAACCCATGTCAGCCACAGCACTTTTGCAAAAAGCAGCTCAAATGGGATCTACAAGAAGCAGCAACAACAACAACAACAACAACAACAACCCAGCGACAACATTCAACGACACTGCCTTTGGTTTCATGAGCACATCGTCCAATTCTTCCCACAATATGTCAAACCAGCTCAGTTCATATGGCCACCACCACAACAAAAATGAAGTTGAGAGCTTCAATGATTTGGTGAATTCCATGTCTTCTTCAACTCCAGCAACCACAATTCGAGACGGATCGTTGTTCTCTAGCTCCTTCTTGAGCAACAAACACTTGATGAATATGCCTGGAGCAGCCAATCTGATAAAACAAAGCCAAAGTGAGCAAAGTAGTCTAACTAGAGATTTTCTCGGAGTAGGAGGCGATGCGATTAGCGGAGTGCCCTTCTTTCAACAAGAGCTAGCCAAGTTAGCTTCAATGGGTGACTTGAGTCAATACACTAGTAGTGGTCATCAATGAGAGCCCTATACATTAATTACTAAGCTACCTAAAAGAGAGCCTTGTTGGTCTCTATATACTAGAGTTTTATTAGATGAAATGTATACCAATGGAAACTAGATTAAGAGGATAACGAGTCTGAGTTTGCACTCAAAAAAGCAAGTGAGTCAACTCGGAGAGAGAGAGAGAGAGAGAGAGAGAGAGAGAGAGAGAGAGAGAGAGAGAGAGAGAGGCCAGTGCATGTTCATGTTGGGAGAGAGAAAGGCTAAACAAAAAGAGACTTCATTGGCTTAAAGAGAGGGCCCTCCATGCATGTAGTAGATTTTTTTTTCTTTTGTGTTTTCATCTTTGGAATTTTAGTCTTTCTTGTCATTTCATTTGATAAAAGGCTAAAGTTTAAATTGTATCATTTTTGGTTGTGTGACCTATGTCGCTGCCTTTTCCCACTGTCAACATTTTCCACCGTCAATTTTAAATAAAGGAATCTAACGTACGTGGGTGTGGGCCTAATTAGCCTATTCACGTTCAGCTAAATGATAGCAGAAAAGTTTAATGACAATGGAGTTGGCTCTGTTTATTATTAGATTTGAGGTAATTTGCATTCCCAAGTAATAATGTTAGGTTAAATATACAATTAACAAACGTTTGTCAATTGTTGGCCTTACCTAATATGCCTTACTATGCGACATGCTTGTGATTTATAACTCTAATCCAGTTACAGATATGAGCTTAGCTAAGTTGGTTAAAGTGAATATACTCTCCACACTCTGCACCCGAGTTCGAATTAAAGTAGATTATCGCTTGTATAACCTCTAATCCAATCTTTTATTCCTTATTAAACAATGATGCATTTAATTTTTATGTAATATAATAATTTTTTTTAAACGCACATGCTATTAATATTTATCAATCATGCATGTACCATACATTATTCAAATATAATCTCATTTTAGTTATCAACTCAAAAATTATCATAACACCATGGGTGGGAAAATGGTTCATAGAAGTCATTTTATAAATAGGTAAATTTGTTTTAAAATTTTAAAGATAAGGTGAGTGAGAAAATAGGACAAGAGAGTGGAAATAGCTGTACTTCTAGAAAATTAATGTAGGAAGAGATTAAGAGCAAAATTAGGAGAAAGTGGAAAGTGAGGAGTCTATAATTACCATACTGTACACTTTCGCTTTCGCTTTCAATTCTATATTACTAATTATTTTTAAATAATAAATGTATGTGGTACTTCATAAAGTCTTTCAATTCTACATGACTATCACTATGTAACCCATAAGTCTACTTTTGACGCCCAACATTTTGTTTTTTTGGACAATTTAAATTCCAACATGATTTATTTCGTTTTCATAATATCTTTGCTTCGATATGTAGTATTTTGATGTAGTTAGGTTGTGAATTAGAATTTGGGATTTCTTCTAAAATAAGAAAGAAAAGTATCACTAGATTAAGAGCTAGCTAGTTATCAGTACAACATGACGATGAGGAAATCATAACACCTTCTTATTTAGAATTTTTTTTCTTTGAAAATTTCAACAGTAGATATTTGTACATACCTATAACCTTTGTTCTTCATCTAATTACTTGGCGCAAATAAAGGGGAAATTGATGATAATACTGAGGAAATTAAACTACATGCTTCAATGTCGACTTCATGTCAAATCGATGTGGTCTTAACGTCAACCTTGATGGCTTGCGGAATTCCCAAGTTATCCAATGATGTCAACGAGAGGGAAATCATTGATAGTTTCTCTTATTTCAGTTTTAGTTTCTTGATCAGAAAGAAGAGAATGTTACTAATATGATGATGAGGGAAATCATGATGTTTTTACCAAACAAGTATTCAATTAATTAAAGCAAAAATTCAAAGAAATAAATCATTAATAGAACGATATTGAACTATCAAAATGATGATGAAAGCGAATGACAAAAACCCCGCCCTGCTTAGAGTATTTCTGGTCTCTCTGCCTAGTGTTTACCTTGTTTTTTCTTGTATGCCATATTAGCAATAAATAAGAAAGGCTTGAATTCCTTCTAATCTCTTTAATAAATTATTATCTCTTATACGGAAGGGAGGTAGGGTATTGGTTAGTTCAACGATCAAACCCTTATGTGTAGAGTGACTTGCCTAATCCTCTTACCCTCTATCTACTGCAATTTTACTTCGATTCCCTTTAATAAAGTACTATTGCTTTGTTTCAAAGAAAAAATAAGAAGGTTCTTTTAGGAGCAATAGTTCCTCAACTTATGTCTAATTTGCATTTTGGTCCTAAAAGTTAAAAGATAACTCTTGTGGTCGCTTAACTTCACTTTCTCTCGCGTTGTTGGCCATGACGTCATAATGTTATATTTTCCGTCAAATATAAAGGCAAAATGATCATTTTAGGCAGTTTTCAATTATTCGTCTTTTTATAAGAAATGGTTGCTGAATCGTCGAGGATTCAAGGCGGCTTTGAAAGGTAGCCCCTCGACGGGTACATGGATTCTCCAAATTTTTTTTGTTGGGGATAGGTGTGGGGACGGAAATGGTATTACCATACCCGGCCTTGAACCGGCCCGTTGCCAACCCTATGAGTGAAGTTCGGGACTACCAAAGCCAATATTCGAGTTGGATGACTAAAATATAAATCGGTTTTAAATTCAAGGACCATTGCTTCGAAAACGCTGGTTAAAAAAAAATTTAACATATTTTTCTCATACACAGTTTTTACCAAACATCACAATGCTTAGGGTCACACTTTTTAACACAATAACATTAGGATACTACTTGCCTCCTTACTTGTAAGGAGATACTTCTCCTTACTGTGAATCATAGTTTGACACATATGCAAAAATAATTCATCAAAACACACAAAATGAAAACTTATGCACACATGTCACACTGCTATTGACAGAAATATAGAAGCTTCTACTTATATGGTAAGTAGGAAAATATTTTCCATAACGCTATTCAAACTAAAGATCAAATTAGTAGTTTTAAATTGCGATTATCTGATGCAAACAGTGCACCAACACGGAATAAGTTGGGTTACTTTTATTGGATTATACTCCTTAGATAACATCATATTTGAAGGGTTACTAAAGATTTTATTCAGTCCACCCTAAATTTTCTTTTGAATGAATACATGGTGTAAGATTAAAATTTTATTTAAAAAAAAAAAATCCTAAATTGAATACTAAACCGTACAATTGTAAGACCTACACATATGTTATAGTCAAAAGTGAAATTCAAATTTAATGAATAAGTGGATACCATTTGGTGTTATATTAAAAGCATGTTTTCCAACAACCAAAAAGTGGATTCTATTTCTATTAGAGATATGCAATTCGAAAGGTTTAAAAATAGTTTTATTGATTGTTGGTAGGTCATACTTAGATTGTGCATCAATTGATTGAATAGACATTACATGTAGACTTAGCATTACTCTCAATCATCTAACGTATCACTTGGTTTACAATCTGAGAGCATCTCCAACAACAGTAGTATATAAAATTCTTTAAATTGAAGTTTAAATGTTGACCAATCTGGCAATTTGAAAAGTTTTATTTGCTTACTTGAATATTTTTTGCTCCAACAGACTCTTCAATTCAATTAATGCAATATCATGAAAACGAATAAAAAATATGAAAACATGTAAAAAAAATGTCTACATATATTATATGAATAGAAAAAATGTATGTTTTTAACATTTTCAAGGTAGGTTTTGTTTTTCCAAAGTGAAATTAACTGTTGGCTTATTTATGGATATGTCCCATGTGCTTTTAAAATAGTCAGATTACCACATGTTCTTTGAAATGTCTCAATATACCACTTATACTTTCAATAAGTGTCTCACGTTAGCTATTCTGTCAGATTTGAGAGAAGTTCCACTAGCAAATGTGGCCCCCCACTTCTTTTCAATCTCTTAACAAGGGAGATGAGGGGTTAGTCAGGTTGAGAAAAAGGGGAAATTTGGGAGAAGAAGGTTGGGTTGAGGGAATTTCATATTTGGAAGAAAATGAGGAATTTGATTTGGGAATTTCAGATTTGGGAGATCCCCACAACATTCAAACCATCATTCTTCTCCCCAATATGAAATTTCCAAATCAAATTCCCTTTTTTCTCCCAATGTAAGATCCCACATCAACTAACAGAGAGGGGGGTGATGTGCCTTATATGTGCACACCCGCATCCATCTAGCACGAGGCCTTTTGGGAGCTCACTGACTTCGGAGTCATGGGAACTCCGAAGTTAAGCAAGTTGGGGGCTAGAGCAATCCCAGGATGGGTGACCCATTGGGAAGTTGCTCTTGAGTTCCCAGAAACAAAACCGTGAGGGCAGAGAAGGGGGCCCAAAGCGGACAATATCGTGCTACGGCAGAGTTGATCCCGGGATGTGACACCAAAATCCCTCATTTTCTCCCAAATATGAACCTCCAGATTCCCAAATCTGAAATTCCCTCAACCTAACATTCTTCTCCCAAATTCTCCATTTTCTCAACCTGACTAACCCTTCCTCTCCCTTGTTAAGAGATTGAAAAGAAGTGGGGACCACATCAGCTAACAGAACTTCTCTAAAATCTGACGGAGTAGCTAGCGTGAGACACTTATTGAAAGTATAGGTGGTATATTGAGACATTTCAAAGAACATGTGGTAATTTGAGACTATTTTGAAAGCACAAGGAGCATATTCATAAATAAGTCTTAAATGTTTGAAAAGCCAAAATTAGCTTACCAGTCATGAGGAGAGAGAAAGAGGTTGCAACTTTAATGGCTAAGGTTGAAGAGGTTGTTTAAAAGAGTTTTTCTAATGTAGCTCATCTATTTTAAAATTCCAAAGCTATTGAAGAGGCTGTTGGAGATGCTCTTACGTACTTAGTTGTCAAAGTAATATTTGCCAGATCCCATAAAAGTCAATGCCAAGTATGCTTATAGAAATCAAGACTTCGACAGATAAATCTTCATTTTTTTCAAAAAAAAAATTTTGTGGTCGAGTTTGGGGTGAATGGGCTACTGTAATTTGCTTTTCTTCAAGCTGAAGCATTCATGACATGATCATTCTTATTCTGAAATAAATTCAAAATGGTACTTCAAAAGTGCAAAAGGAATGATCAAGACACACATGCACTTTCCTATAGGAATTTATACAGATTTCTCAAAATACACAGAATCACAAAAGGAATGTAATACAAATACAGATTACAATGAACAAACAAATTAAGAACCCCATGAAATTCATTAGTTACACAGTATTTGGTATCTTGTATATATGATCACAAACTGGCATATATAATTCCACCGTGTGCGTAAACTTTAATCCAACTCCAGCATAATATCCATTGGCACAAAGTAATCAACAATTCTGTCACAAAAAGCTTAGAGCTGCAGCAGCAACCACAGCAACTCCAATGGAGACAATGGCATTAATCTTGGGGATCAGACAAGGAACAGCACCAGACTTCACTTCAGCAACATCAGGAGTAGTGTCATCAGAATCCGATGATGAAGACTCCTTCTTAGGCTTCTCTTGTGCAGGTGCCGGAGCGGGTGACGGTTGGTGATGCTTGGGAGCAAAAACACCATAAGGCTGGAGCACACTGTTAACTTTGTAAATAGCAATTTGATTATCAGAGTAGACAGTGCCTGAAATGGAGGTGTTCACAAGGCCAGTGGAAATGTTGACTGAACTGCCTGTTGTGGTAATGTTTAGTGGATACTCAAATCCAGTTCCAGCTTGGGTTCTCACTGGATTGCTGAGAGTTTGAAAGTTTTGGATTGTGAGAAAATCTGGGATCAGATGGAATTGTAAGAGCTGCACTTTTTGCTCATCGCCCAAAGAGTTGAGTGAGCCTGTGCTGAGCCTTGAGAAGGCACTGTCAGTTGGGGCTAAAACGGTGAGTTGGCTATTTGAGTTGTTGAGTTGACTGTAGAGCTGTCTATCAATTTGGGTGCTTTTTAAAAGGCGGATGAAGACATTGAAGCCACCTGCTTTTTCAAGGATTTTGGTGATGTTGGTTGGGCCTGGAGGTGCAGGGGCATCAGCTGGTGGTGCTGGAACTGCTGGCCCTGTAATTGATGGGGCAGCTGGGGCAATTGGGGCAGCTGGGGCAATTGGAGCAGCTGGGGCAACTGGGGCTGCAGGAGCAGCAGGAGCAGCAGCAGGGGCTGCGGCAGGAGCTTGGGCTAAGGTTTTGGTGCAATGGAAGAGCAAGATAAGTAGAAGTGTGAGTGAGAAAAGAGGCTGATGCTGAAGCTTTACCATCTTGTTTTTTGAGTGTGGTGGGGTTTTGGCTGCTTAATTTGCTTGAAAACAAATAATGCCAAAGCAAGAGTGGTGCTTGCATGCACAAGGTGTTTGATATTTTGTGCAAGTGTTTGATATGAGTTTTGGGGGGAGTGGAGAGAGTTTTTATAAGTGGTGGGAGATGAGGGATTTAGGTGAGGAGGGTGATAATTATTTGATCAGTTATACAACCTTCGCAGTTAGCATGTCTGTCTTTGTTGGGAAGGTGAGAGAGAGGAAATGTAGAGTGAGATTGTGGTGTTAGAGCTACTAGTTTGCTTTCATCTAATCATTTGCCAAGAGAGAGGGAATGAATGTAGTGAGATTGTAGTGTCAGAGCTACTAGCTAGCTTGCTTTATGTCATCATTTGGGGTTAAGATTTACTTCCAAATTGGTGGCGGTTAAGCTCTAAAATACAGGGGTGCGCATAAATATTGGAGAAAATAATTAATGATTAAATCGAACTCATTGAGTCGGTTTAGTTCGATTTTTAATTAAAAACATTTATTTTGAATCAAATTGTCTAAACCCATCAGCTCCAATTGTAATATTTTAGGTTCGATTTCTCTTCCTCCATACTCTTCCTTATTTCATATCTTCCTAATTTCCTTATCTATCTTCAAGCATCGTCGCTTTTCTCAAGTCGACTAAGCACTAATGCATCATCGATGGCCGTCACCTCTGCTCTACTTGATTCAAACAACTCACTGCCTCATCTTCTATGTCGTCGCACCAAACCGAGTCTATCAAATTCGGCCAAATTTGGTACAATTACACCAACTTTTTACTACAACACCTATTTGGTCTAAATTGACGGGTGGGCGACAATTCGACTGACGGTTAAAGATGTGGCACACGAACCAAACTAGCTCGTGCCCACTCTACTAAAACGACATTTATACTAGATCCCAAGACCCCTTATAGGCCTATAACAATTTTAAAAATGCTTAAGTAACAATTTATTTAGAAATAAGAATGAAAAAAAGGCTTAACTTACCTCTAAACTTAAGGACAAAAATTCATAAGTGACACTCTTTCATTGTCTAAGGGTGGAAAGGAGAGAAAAAAAAACCTAGGGGAAAGCCAGAGAGAGAGAGAGAGAGCAAATGAAGAATTGAACTTGCACTTTTTTTTTTTTTGGGTCAAGTTCAAACTTTGATAGAAAACCCAAAAAGGGAAGGGAAACAAACCAGTAGCAATAACAAACGTGGCTAACAGACAGCCCAGAAACTACAAACCGTTACACAAAACAAAAGCAAATAGCTTTCACATATTTAAAAAAAAAGTACTTCTCCTTATTTCCCAATCTCTCAGTATCTCGCTGTCCCTCATACGAATATGAGATGTTACGATGGAGATGTAACTAGTTCTCATAAGGCACACGAGATTACATTTGGATCAGATAAAAGAACAAATTTTTCTGGATGGTTTTCTTTGTTTTAGGTAATTTGACATGGGGCTTTAATGCAATGCATTCATGATTGTGTTCATATGCTAACGCATTCGTGATGATGACTCGTATTCTCAAGTTTCTCAGGAGACGCCATGTACTGATTTTGTGGAGGGAATTACACAAGTTTAAAATACACAGAAGCCCAAGATGAAATGCGCAAATGAAAATATTGCATTATAGTATAATGAGTATACAAAGAAACAAAACAAATCAAGAACCCAATGAAATTCAACAAAACATTATTGGTCTCACATACAGATCACATTTCTGACATGCATAACAACAATTATTACGTACCCTTCAAATTCAAACCAACTCCAATTGGAACAAACAATTTTGTCAAGAAAAGCTTAATGCTGCTGCAGCAACCACAGCAACTGCAATGGAGACAATGCCATTAAATTTGGGGAGCACGGTAGGCACAGCTCCAGATTTCACTTCAGCAACAGGAGGAGTAGTACTAGTGTCACTGTCATCAGAATCAGATGACGAAGAATTCAACTTAGGCTTCCCTAGTACAGGTGCTGGAGCTGGAGCTGGTGACGGTGGTTGACGCTTGGGAGAAAAAACACCATAAGGCTGGAGCACACTGTCAACTTGGTAAATAGCAATTTGATTATCAGAGTAGACAGTGCCTGAAATGGAGGTGTTCACAAGGCCAGAGGAAATGTTGACTGAATTGCCTGATGTGGTAATGTTTAGCGGATAGTCCAATCCAGATCCAGCTTGGGTTCTCACTGGATTGCTGATAGTTTGGAAGTTTTGGATTGTGAGAAAATCTGGGATCAGATGGAATTGTACGAGCTGCCCTTTTTGCTCATCACTCAAAGAGTTGAGTGTGCCTGTGCCGAGATTTGAGAAGGCATCATCAGTTGGGGCGAAAACGGTGAGTTGGCTATTTGAGTTGTTGAGTTGGCGGTAGAGCTGGTTGTCAACTTGGGTGCTCTTTAAGAGGCGGATAAAGACTTTGTAGCCACCTGCTTTCTCAAGGATTTTGGTGATATTAGTTGGGCCAGAAGGTGCAGGGGCATCAGCTGGTGGTGCTTGCACCACTGGCCCTGTAATTGTTGGGGCACCTGGGGTAGCTGAGGCAGCTGGGGCAGCAGCAGGGGAAGCAGAAGGAGCTTGGGATAAGATTTTGGTGCAATGGGAGAAGAAGATCAGTAACAGTGTGAGTGAGAAAAGAGGCTGATTCTGCTGCTTCATCATCCTGTTTTTGAGTGCGGTGGGATGCGGATTCTTAATTTGCTTGGAAACAATTAAAAACAACAAGGCGTTTGATATTTGGAGAAGATGTTCGATATGAGTTTGGGGGGAAATGGAGAGGGTTTTTATAAGTGGTGGGAAAGGAGATGTAAGGTGTGGTGGGTGATAATTAATTGATGCAACCTTCGCAGTTAGCATGTCTGTCTTTGTTGGGAAGGTGAGGAGGGAATCAATATAGTGAGATTGTGGTGTTAGAGTTACTAGTTTGCTTTCATCTAATCATTTGGTGTTTATCATATGCCAAGAGAGAGGGAATGGATATAGAGTGGGTGTGGGATTGTGGTGTCAGAGCTACTGGTTTGCTTTCATGTAATCATTTGGGGTTTAAGATTTACGTGGGGTTAAGCTTTAAAACACAAGTGTGCACATAAATACAGGAGAAAAGATTGATTAAATCGAACCAATCAGGTCAGTGTAATTCGATTTTTAATTAAAAAAACATTTATTTTGAATCAACCATCTAAACTGATTCCGCTCCAATTTTAATATTTTTGGTTCGATTTCTCTTCCTCCATACTTTTCCTCTTTTCATATATATCTTCCTATTTTGCTTACCTATCTTCAAGTATCATGGCTTTTGTTCAGAGTCGACTAGGTACTTATGTGTCGTTGGCGGTCCTCATTCTTGGCGTGACTTGTGCACCCGTTGACTTTCCTTGCACGTCAAGGATTCCTATATTAATAATTGAATTTGCTTTATTTCTGATTTCCTACTGTAAATAGAATTAAGAATTAATTACTTTACTTGGTCTCCAAGACTTTTATTGTATTATAAATATGGCTTCTTACAAGGAAAAGTATACATAGAAAAAATTTCGACAAAAAAAGAAAAAGAAAATTCCCACTACAATTACTCTCTCATAATTTTAGCATGGTATCAGAGCTGCGATCTTGTGATTGCTTCTAAACCCTAGCCAAACTCCAGCCGACACTGCCATAGGGGATTAGATAACCCACTATGCAGGTGGCACCATCGATTCCTCTCTCACCCAGACCTATAACTTAGCATACTTGACTTCAAGAATGACCTAGTTATTGACACAGATCCAAACTCAAATTCCAACACAGACATTGACCGAGACTCTAATTCATACCCAAATACTGACCCAGACTTAGACCCAGACCTAGACTCCGATCCAAACCTAGATTCCGACTCAAACTATAGCCTATGAATCTTCTGCTGCACATATTACAACTTCTCGAACAAAGACCCAGACAGATAGCGGAGGTTACACACACTGTGACAATCTGAGACACCATCGTGAAACTTGTTTCAAATTGAATGGCTACCCAAAATGGTGGGATGAACTCAAAGACCAAAAACGACGTAAAGCTGCAAGTAGTGGTTCTGGTTATGTATACTGTACTTCTGACAAGAGTGATTCCATGGGCTGGATCATTGATTCATGGGCAATTGCTCATATGATGGTTCATCTTAATGATTTTCTGAGTACCACCCAATCCAGGTGAACTAGTATTGCTAATGCCAATTGAGTTACTTATCCTGTGACAAGGGTTGACACTATTCTTCTCTCACCTTGTCTAATACTTTACTTGTTTAGTCTTTATCTAATAAGTTGATGTCAGTTGGTCAAGTTATTGAACAATTGAATTGTTGTGTACTAATCTACTCGAGTTTTCGTTTGCTTTAGGATATTCATACTAAGGAGATTATTAATCATGGTACAAAGATAGGGGATTATATTATGTGGATGACTTCAGTACAAGCAAGGCTAACAGTGTGACACATATCGCAAACAAAGGCAAATATGGTTGTGGTACAGTCGATTGGGACATCTATCATTTAGTTATATGAAGAATCTTTTACCGGTTTTATTCTTACATTTGAAGGACTCCAACTTCAGATGCCACACTTGCATTTTGGGCAAGAGTCGTTGTGAGTCCTATCTTTTGAGTTCGGGTAAGAGTATTGCTCTATTTATGTTAATTCACTATGATGTTTGGGGACCCTCACCTATAACTACTTCTTTTGGCTTTCAATAGTTTTTGACATTTATGGATGAATGTACCTGCATGACCTGGCTTTACTTGATGAAGAATAAAAATGCATTATATACCCTGTTTCAGTCTTTTAATAAGCATATTCAAACTCAGTTCTCCTTTATGATACAGATTCTCCGCTCCAACAATTGTGGCGAATGTGTGAACCATGATTTTCGACATTACTTCTAGAAATGTGGCATTATACATGAGACGATATGTCCTCAGACACCGCAACAAAATGATATTGCCAAACAAAAGAATAGACACCATCTTGAAACAATCCGTGCACTTCTTATTGGAACTCACATACCTTGAATCTATTAGGAATATGAAGTTGTCATGGTAGTATACTTGTTAAACTACATGGCTTCAAGCATCTTGGACTTTCTTACTCCGTTACACGTGTTTGCACAAAACGAGCCATTTGCCCTCCGTTTTGATGCTTACACTGCAGATCTTTGGTTGTGTGGCATTTTTTTAATTTCCATAAGAACCAACGTAGCAAACTTGATCCATGTGTGCTATGTGGTGTTTTTGTGGGGTATGTTGCACATCAGAAAGACTATTGGTGTTTTCATCCTCCTACTCAGCCCATATATGTTACCTTGGATGTCACCTTCTTGGAGTCTAAGATATATTTTCCTGATCCAGTGTCCAATTCTCCGCTTTATGGGGAGATGCATAATGAAGAGCGGAATTTGAGCACGCTGGAAGATCGAAAAATTTGTTGTTGGACAGCATCGATCGATCGATCTTTCCCTGTCGATTGATCTCTTAAAAGACTACATCATGAGGTTACTTTCGGCACAAAACCGACTGATCGCCCTGACCCCAGCCATCGATCGCTTGGAACTTTTGAAGATTCTCCTAAGTGGAGCTTTGTTTCTACTTACTTGGAAGATGAACTTGAACAAGTTGAAGACCCCTACTCTCATTCCTCAATATTAGTTGACCAATCTCCTAAGGATATCCCTGAGGTAAATACTCCCACTACTTTTGTGAATCTAGTTGATGATTATATTGGATATAAATTACATTTCATGGAAAACTATGGAAAACCACAAAACCAGCTTTATTCTTATATTGGCAAATCATGTTCAACTCAGAGATTTCCTGAACCAGTCGAGAATTTCATGCATCAGTTGTGTGCTATACATATTCCAACCAAGGTAACTGAAGCATTGAAAGATCTGAAGTGGGTTCAAACAATGAAAGAAGATATGGAGGCCCTGGAAAAAAAAAAATCAAACATGGAAACTGGAGTCATTGCCACAAGGAAAACGAACAATCGGATGCATATAGGTATTCATCATCAAACACAAGGCTAATGGATCCATTGAATGATACAAGGAAAGACTTGTGGCAAAGGGGTAGACACAAACCTAAAACATAGATTATGAAGAAAAACATTTGCTCAAGTGGCAAAACTTAACAATGTCAGAGTTCTGTTGTCTTTTCTAGCCAACCTGAATTGGCCATTTCACCAGTTTAATGTGAAGCATATTTTATTATTTTATTATTTTTTATTTTTTTATTTTTTTATTTTTGGCATGGAAAACTTACACAATAAGTGTACATGGACATTCGACCTGGATATGATGCACCTACTCAGACTAGTGTGGTGTGCGAACTGAAAAAGGTCTTATATGGGTTAAAGCAATCACCTCGTGCATGGTTTGGACGGTTCACTATGACAATGAAGAATAACAGTTTCAAGCAAAGCAACTCAAATCATACTATATTCTTGAAGCACCAGGACGGGAAGGTAACTGTCATAATAATTTACATTGATGATATGATTATCATTTGGAATGATAAACAAGAAATTTTTCAAGAATATTTGGCAATGAAGTTTGAGATGAGAACCTCAGTGGACTCAAGTATTTTCTGGGTATTAAGGTGGCTGGATCAAAGCAAGACATATTTCTTTCTCAAATGAATTATGTATCGGTGTTGGCAAAAATAAGAATGCTAGATTGCAAATTGGTGGATACTCCAATTGTTCATAATCATCATGAAAGGACCCGCCCCGAATTTTCTCAAAATCCGAGACGAACCCTTTGGAATTCCTGACATCACCCCGATGTCAGGCCCACTTACTAAAAACCGAGACTTCCTGCCGAAATTTCGGCAGAATCTCCCCTATAATTTGGACATTTCCCAAATTCAACCTTCATAAAAACGCATTTAATATCCACAACTGGCAGCATGCACAATATAATTTCATGCAAATTCTCATAAATGGCCTTCGGCCTTCCAATAATTCTCAAACAACTACCAAACAATTCAAATACAAAATATGACTAATATTTAGTCTGCGGCTGCACCTAATAACCTTAGGCTGCCTACGTACCCTCCTTGAGGGATCAAGCCACACGTAGTTCTTCCCTAAAACCCAATTCCACACTTGGGCGATACCTTATTTCATTTCTCTGAATTTCATATAAACTCCCCATACGCCGGTACAACCAACGCCACGTATGGGGCCTGTCAACACGCCGGATAACCTATGCCACGTGCGACCATGCCATACTATCATTATCTCTCCCCATACGCCGGTACAACCAACGCCACGTATGGGGTCTGTCTCAACGCCGGATAACCTACGCCACGCGAGACCTACACATCATATCACATAACTCCCCATACGCCGGTACAACCAACGCCACGTATGGTGCTTGTCCCAACGCCGAATAACCTACGCCACTTGCGACCTCAACACAATATCTCATATCTCCCCATACGCCGGTACAACCAACGCCACGTATGGGGTCTGTCCCAACGCCGGATAACCTACGCCATGTGGGACCTAATTTTCACTTGGTGGTGCTTGTAGTGAATCCAAAATCCGGGGAGGTACCTACAGTAGTGCGTATAGCACTCCAAACTGACATTCTAGACTCTGTTGTACCATTGTACAACCATATATAATTATAGTTATATAAATTAATTCTAATATTGTGTAACCCTCCACAATAGTCTAGCTCCCGATAATCCCCCCTGGAAGGGTGAGATTACTCCGGGAGACTCACGGTCAACCAAGGGTCAAACTACTCTAACCCTGGTCAAACGGACCTGCAGAACCCACGACCTCCAATTTCCGATCCGAAAGTCTCTATAGGTTCTACCAGGTATAGGACACTTGTCCTGCGAGTTTGGTTCAGATCAGACGGTCGGATTTCTCACGATCGCATGATCTGACGGTTAATATAAAATATAAACTTTAAATTATTATTCGGAACATCCGGGGCTCCGATTCACGATCCGTGAATTCCTACACGATCCTAGAAATACCTAGATTAACATATATTAAACTTGGGACCATCCAACGGTCCCAACCTATCGAACCCAGATAACGCACACTATGCGATTATCTGTTCGATAGTCAAACGACGTCCGAATTGAGATCCGCGAAATCCTACGCACTCGTGACAACCTAAGGATCTCATCGGAACACATCGCTACTTTTTCTACAGTGCCCACGTGCCGCCGCACGCACCGGCAGCGCGTGGGTGCCCAAAGCGATAATGCTTCACCGGAAAATCTCAAAACCACGGCTCCAAACTCTTACCCTAGGTATAACACCTTATTTGGAGCCACTTTTGTTCTTGGACCTACCCCAAAAAGTGGCCGGAAATGGCCGATCACAGCGGCCGAAGTTCGGCCGATTTTCAATTCGAAAATCGGGTTGTCTACGCTAAGAATCGATCTAATCCTACCCAACAGGCAGCTAGAGCATGAAAAATAGGTGAGAAACCATACCTTGCTCGTCGAATTTGGTGGCCGGAGGAGGGAGATCGACGGCGGCGAAGAACGGACGACGCTGGCCGCTTCTCCTCCATTTTCCGGCGAAACCGCGGCGGCTGGAGGCGGGAGAAGGCTGGGGCTGGAAAAGGACGACGCCCCGGTCATTTTGGTACCGGCCCCGTCCACAGCCGTGGCCGGTGGCCGGAGTTGCGAGGAGAGAGAGAGAGGGAGAGCTAACGGGAGACAGGTAGAGGTCGCGGGAGAGGGAGAGAGAGAGAGAGAGAGAGAGAGAGAGAGAGAGAGAGAGAGAAATCAGATTTTATAAAAAATCCCATTTCGAAATATTTACGATTATGCCACTGGGCTTCTTTTGACCATATCTCTCTCGTTACAACTCCGATTCGAACCCACTACGTGTCTATGAACTCGTCTCAGTACGACCTATCCAAAAATACTAGTCACTGCCCCAAACTCTCTCCGGTTAAAAATATGACCAAAATGCCTTTAAATAATTAAATAATTAAATAAGGGTTAAATTTGGGGTCGGGGTGTTACACATCATCTTAGAGAATACCCTGATAAGTACCCACTAACAAAAAGAGATATCAAAGGTTAGTGGGGAAATTGATGTACTTGTCACATACTCGACCAGACATCGCTTGTGCTATGAGCCTTGTCAGTCAGTTCATAGATTCCCTAAGTGAAGACCAAATGGATGCAGTCCTTTGAATCCTTTGATATTTAAAGTCGACACTAGGGAAGGAACTTATGTTCCCAAGAAACAATTACCTAAATATTGATGATTATACGAATGCATATTGGACAGGAAGTGTTACTGACATAAGATCTACATCAGGTTACTTCACATTTGTAGGGGTAATTTGGTTATTTGGAGAAGCAAGAAATATAAGGTGGTTACCTTATTCAGTGCAGAAGTTGAGTTCAAAGGTATGACCAAAGGAATTTGTGAAACCCTTTGGTTAAAGAAATTGCTTACTGAGCTTGGATATGAACCCACACATGTGATGAATCTATATTGTGACAACAAGGCTGCAATGTCCATTGCACATAATCCAGTTCAACATGATTGCACTAAACATGTTGAAGTAGATCAAACATGTTGAAGTAGATCAACATTTTATCAAGCAGAACCTGGAGGCCAAAGAAATTCAGTTTTCTTTTGTTAAGTCAGAAGATCATTTGGTAGACATATCAACGAAGGCAAACTCTGGTAAAGCATTCGGCAACTCACCAGACAAGTTGGGCATTAGCGTCATCTATGCACCAATTTGAGGGAAAATGTTGGCGTGACTTATGAACCTGTTGACTTTCCGTGCACGCCAAGAATTCTAGTATTAATAGTAATTGATTTCCCTTTATTTATAATTTTCTATTGTAAATAAAATTGAAAATTAATTACTTTACTTGGCCTCCAAAGTTTTATTATACTATAAATATAGTCTCCTATAAAAAAGAGAATACACAAAATATTTCCACAACAATTACACCCTTATAATTTTAGCAGTCACCTCTTCGCTACTTGATTCAGAAACTAATTGCCTCTTCTTCTATGTCGTCGACACGTCAAATTGATCAAAATTGAACCAAACTAAGTCTATCAAATTCGGCCCAATTTTGGTTCAATTACACCAACATTTTTCTGAACACCCATTTTATCTAAATTGAGAGATGGGCGACAATTCGATTAATGATTAAATATGTAGCACGAACCAAATTAGCTCGGGCCCATCCTCATAAAACGACATTTATACTAGATCCCAGGACCCCTTATATGCCTATAAAATTTTTAAAGATGCTCAAGTAAAAATTTGTTTAGAAATGTACAAGAAGACGGAAAAAACAAGAGAACAAAAAGGCTCCAGTTACCGACAAAATGAAGGACAAATTCATAAGTGGGGCACTCTTTCATTGTCTAAGAGAGAGAAAGAGAGAGCAAATGAAGAACTTGCACTTGAACTTGCACATAT
This sequence comes from Prunus persica, assembly GCF_000346465.2. Lineage (NCBI taxonomy): Eukaryota > Viridiplantae > Streptophyta > Magnoliopsida > Rosales > Rosaceae > Prunus > Prunus persica. The sequence continues at coordinate 6,896,241 of NC_034014.1, forward strand.
TGATAAATAAAAAAAGCACTTTGTTCACTAATCTCTTGTCACACGCTAATATATATTTTAACAATTTTTTTTGTAATTTTAAATTTTTTATAGTAAAAGTCACTATGTGGAAAAAGATAATTGAAAAAAAATTTATGAGTGGTCCAAGTAAACAAGTAATAAATCAATAAATATTGGGGAAATTAATGGATGAGATTGAAGACTTGTGACTTAGATTTAATATGGTGATTTGCCTTTCGACCAACTATTGACTTAGACTTAATATGGTGATTTGTCTTCCTATTAAATTTTTGGTTTAACTCGTATTCTAAAATACATTCAAAATGGTACTCAAAAAGTGAAAAATGAATGATGAAGGGAAGCCATGTACTGATTTTATGGAGGAATTTACACAAGTTTCTTAAAATACACAGAAGCCCAATGAACTTCAACGAAACAGTATTGCTCTCACATACAGTACAGATCACATTTCTGACATGCATAACAACTGTTATTACCCTTCAAATTCAAACCAACTCCAATTGCAACAAACAATTTTATCAAGAGAAGCTTAATGCTGCAGCAGCAACCACAGCAACTCCAGTGGAGACAATGGCATTAATCTTGGGGATCAGACAAGGAATAGCACCAGACTTCACTTCAGCAACATCAGGAGTAGTGTCATCAGAATCCGATGATGAAGACTCCTTCTTAGGCTTCTCTTGTGCAGGTGCCGGAGCGGGTGACGGTTGGTGATGCTTGGGAGCAAAAACACCATAAGGCTGGAGCACACTGTTAACTTTGTAAATAGCAATTTGATTATCAGAGTAGACGGTGCCTGAAATGGAGGTGTTCACAAGGCCAGTGGAAATGTTGACTGAACTGCCTGTTGTGGTAATGTTTAGTGGATACTGAAATCCAGTTCCAGCTTGGGTTCTCACTGGATTGCTGAGAGTTTGAAAGTTTTGGATTGTGAGAAAATCTGGGATCAGATGGAATTGTAAGAGCTGCACTTTTTGCTCATCGCCCAAAGAGTTGAGTGAGCCTGTGCTGAGCCTTGAGAAGGCACTGTCAGTTGGGGCTAAAACGGTGAGTTGGCTATTTGAGTTGTTGAGTTGACTGTAGAGCTGTCTATCAATTTGGGTGCTTTTTAAAAGGCGGATGAAGACATTGAAGCCACCTGCTTTTTCAAGGATTTTGGTGATGTTGGTTGGGCCTGGAGGTGCAGGGGCATCAGCTGGTGGTGCTGGAACTGCTGGCCCTGTAATTGATGGGGCAGCTGGGGCAATTGGGGCAGCTGGGGCAATTGGAGCAGCTGGGGCAACTGGGGCTGCAGGAGCAGCAGCAGGGGCTGCGGCAGGAGCTTGGGCTAAGATTTTGGTGCAATGGAAGAGCAAGATAAGTAGAAGTGTGAGTGAGAAAAGAGGCTGATGCTGAAGCTTTACCATCTTGTTTTTTGAGTGTGGTGGGGTTTTGGCTGCTTAATTTGCTTGAAAACAAATAATGCCAAAGCAAGAGTGGTGCTTGCATGCACAAGGTGTTTGATATTTTGTGCAAGTGTTTGATATGAGTTTTGGGGGGAGTGGAGAGAGTTTTTATAAGTGGTGGGAGATGAGGGATTTAGGTGAGGAGGGTGATAATTATTTGATCAGTTATACAACCTTCGCAGTTAGCATGTCTGTCTTTGTTGGGAAGGTGAGAGAGAGGAAATGTAGAGTGAGATTGTGGTGTTAGAGCTACTAGTTTGCTTTCATCTAATCATTTGCCAGGAGAGAGGGAATGAATGTAGTGAGATTGTGGTGTCATAGCTACTAGCTAGCTTGCTTTATGTAATCATTTGGGGTTAAGATTTACTTCCAAATTGTTGGCGGTTAAGCTCTAAAACAGAGGGTGCACACCCCCCAAAAAAAAAAAAATAAATAAATTGAACCGATCAAGTCTGTTTAGTTTGATTTTTTAATTATAAAAAAAAAATTATGTGTCCTCGACGGTTGTCACCTTTGCTCTAGTAGATTCAACAACTCAGTGCCTCTTCTTCTACGTCGTCGCCACCTCAAATTAATCAAAATCAAACTAAACCAAGTCTATCAAATTCAGTCCAGTTTGGTTTAATTACACCTACGTTTTTCTGCAACACCCATTTAATCGAAATTGAGGGCTTGGCGACAATTCAATTGTCGGTTAAAGATGTGATCTGAACTGAACTAAGTTGTGCCCGTCTTACTAAAATGACATTTATGCTAGATCCCAAGACCCCTCATAGACCTATAACAATTTAAAAAATGCTCAAGTAAAATATTCTCTACAAATTAGAAGAAAAAAAAAATTCCTTCAATTACCAACAAAATTAATGACAAATTCATAAGTGGCACTCTTTCATTGTCTAAGAGCAGCTCTAGCGCTGCTATCAAACTGGGCAAAAGGCCCCCTGGCAAGCCCAATGCAGCTCCAGCGCAGGAAATCCAGCCCGGGCAAGGCATGGGACCCACCAGTCCGGGCAAGCCCACAGGCAGAAATTGACTGGGCTGTTGCCCGCAGGCTGCTGACGTCAGCAGCTGATTTTCAATTATTTTTTTACTGTTGGACCCACCAGCCCACATTGCCCAATGGTTACAAGCCACGTGGCTTCTCCTGGAGCCTCTGATCAAAAAATCTTGCACAATCCAACGGTTGTCCAATTTTTGGCTAAAAAAAATATCAAAAAATATCAAAAAATATTTTTAAAAAATATCAAAAAATTCTGGAAATTTTTTCTATACATACCTACCAATATTATTCACTTTCCACACCAAATTTAATTTCAAAATTTTATCCGAAAATGTTATCTTGATTTTTAGGTGAGAATTTTATGATAAATATTAACACTTGGGAAACAAAAATCTTATTCGAAAAGCTTATCAAAATCAATGGTTTAAGTATAAAAAATAAAAAATAAATTTAAGTGAATAGTAATTGCCTTAGACTTGGCCCTCATGGGTGGAACCACAAATGGCAAGGCTGACACTATTTATGTGAATAGTGGCAGCCCTTGCTTGCCCTTGCCCTAGACTTAGCCCTTATGGGTGGAGATGCTCTAAGGTTGGAAGGATCGGAAAAACTTAGGGGACAGCCCAGACAACCAAAGGCAGAGAGAGAGAGAGTGCACACATTGATAAAGAAGTACTACTTTTTTTTTCTTTTCAATAGTCTCGCTAGTCCCTGTTGGCGTGACTTGTGCATATTGACTTACTTTCCTTACACACCAAGAATTCCTATTATAATTGTAATTGATTTACTTTAATTTCTGATTTCCTACTGCAAATAGATTTAGGAATTTATTATTTACTTGCCTATTCAGGTTTCGTTGTATTATAAATATGACCTCCTACAAGGAGAAGAATACACAGAAAATTCCCACAAACAAATATTCTCTCATAGTTTTCATATTTTAGCATGGTATCAGAGCCTAGTTCGATCTAGGGACCTGTGCTTGTGTTCTTCTTGAAATTTAAGTGCTCTTCTCCCCCCTTGAGAGGGGGGGGGGGGGAGGGGGAGTGAAAGGGATATGTTTATTGACCTATCCCAATTACCTTGACATATTTCCATGAAGATGTTGCTTATTTCTTGACTCCGACGACCCCTTCTCTTCAAGGGGAGAGGAAGATTGAAGAGAAGTTGTGTCTGAGTGAATTAGCTAAAGTTTATATGGAAGAATTTATTGTTGCCACTGCCGTGCTCATGGGGTTTCGGTGTTCTGCCTTACCTATTGCCGTGCTCACAGGGTTTCTGTGTTCTGCCTTACCAATTGCTGTGCTCACACAGTTTCTGTGTTCTGCCTTACCTACTGCCGTGCTCACAGGGTTTCTGTGTTCTGCCTTATCTACAGCCGTGCTTACAGGATTTATGTGTTTTGCTATGTGCCCTATTTTTTAGGGTTTGCTCTTGTGTTTCCGCTGTGAACTTTGTTTTAGTTTGTCACTTGTTTCACTCGTGGTTGACTAAAAGATCTTCTCTACAATTGTTACTTCTCAAGTATGGTGTTCTGTGACTCGCTTGTCAAGTTGAGCGTGCGAAATATCTTTGCCCAACTTGAGGGGGAGTGTTGGCGAGTCCTTACTTAGTTAGAATTTTGGTTTCTTATTTCGTTAGAATTTTGGTTACTTACCAATTATATTTTGTCCTATTGTAATAGAGATTATTTTATTTAGTGTTATGGGGGTTGATGATTTTTTTTCAACCCTCATGGAGGTAGCACCACCGACTCATTCTCTCATTCTCCACCAACCATCGTTGAGTTGAATGCCCAGATGGCTCCGCTCCTACAGATGCAGACTTTGACCCCGAACCCGATCCAGAATCAGGATCCTCTTTTGACGACCCCGACCCCGACCACGACTATGAGGACGACCACCCAGACCCCGACCCCGACTATGACGACGACGACCCCGACCTCGACCCCGACCCCGACCCCGACTATGACGACGACGACCCCGACCCCGACTCCGAAGACGACCCCGACCCCGACCCCGACTCTGAAGACGACCCCGACCCCAACCCCGACTCCGAAGACGACCCCGACCCCCACTCCGATGATGACCCCAACCCCGAATTTGTCTCTGACTCAGACCCTGATCCCGATTTCGACTCCGACTCTGGCCTCGACTCAGGCTCAGATTCCGATCCTAATTCCTACTCAACCTGTATCCTATGCATCTTCCGCTGCACAGATTATGACTTCTCGACTAACGACCCCGACATATGGACCAGATTGCGCATTTTGTGAAATCCGAGGATCAATTGGCGGATATTTTGACAAAAGCGATTTCCAGTAAAGCATTCCACAATTCATTAGATCAGTTGGGCATTGGCGACATCTATGCACCAACTGAGGGGGAGTGTTGGCGTGACTTGTGGATATTGACTTACTTTCCTTACACACCAAGAATTCCTATTATAATTGTAATTGATTTACTTTAATTTCTGATTTCCTACTGCAAATAGATTTAGGAATTTATTATTTACTTGCCTATTCAGGTTTCGTTGTATTATAAATATGACCTCCTACAAGGAGAAGAATACACAGAAAATTCCCACAAACAAATATTCTCTCATAGTTTTCATATTTTAGCAGTCCCTTGTCATGCGCTCACGCGCATTCGATTTGATTTTTTTTTTTAAATTTTTAAATTTTGTAGCGAAAGATATCTAAGAGGTATTAAATTTTTGGTTTTAAGGGAAACTCCATATATGATCTATTTGATTTTATTTCAACATAAAAACCGTAAAGTTACCTTATTTTGATTAAGGTGTTGTTAAAGGAATCTTAAAATTAACTGAGTATATAAGTACATCTTAATAAGTAAATTAAAATGTAAAATTAATTAAGTACAACCTATTTAACTATCAAAAATATCCCTGAAACACTCTAACTCTATCACACGAACACCCTAATACTAAGTACACCCTATTTTAAATGAATTGGTTGTCTTCATCAAATTTGTTCCTATCAACTCCTTTTCCCTTCATCAAATGTAAACCCTCAGAGATTCACCCACGCATTGAACCAAATTCATGAGTATTTAGGAAGGCTGGATCATTATTTGATAGATTTGTTTTTGTAAGCTGCCATTTGAGCTTTCTTCGTGGTTCTATTATCCTCCTATGGAATATTCATAGACATGGTTGCTCTAAGTAATGAGCTGACATGATACATTGCATAAAAAAATAAAATAAAAAATAAAGATAAGTTTTTAACTAAACTACCACCGGTTGTTTAACTTACCAAGATCGCACATGACTGTTCAACTTTTTCAGTGTCTTTTTCCCAACTCTTGTTTAACTCAAATTGTTGTTTTTGGGATTGCTGGGCTGATTAACTTTTTAAAGACTTCGAATTTGTATCTCAAATATGTTTCGAATCAAGCTCTGAAATTTTAATTTGATTAGACTTGAATATGATGAATAGAGTGTACTTATTAAAATTATATTTATTTTATAATTTAATATATTTTTTTTAGTCATTTTATAATAGAATAAATTAATAATTTAATAAATAATTTAATAATATAGTGTACTCAGTTAATTTTAAGTTTCTTTAACATCACCTTTGATTATAATTTCTCAAACTCTCTGTCTCTCTATCCCTTATACGAATATGAGATGTTAAGATGGGGATGTAACTAGAGTTCTCGTAACGCATAAAAGATTACACTTTGATTAGAAAAAATAATAATTTTTTTTTGTAGATGGTTTTCTTTGTTTTGGGTAATTTGAGATGGTGATGCTTTAATGCAATTTTTTTTGTCAAAATTCTTTAATGCAATTATCAAGTCTCTGTTTTGATTAATCCTAGCCTCTTTCTCCCTATGTGAGTTCCAAAGACAAACTTCATAGATGAGGAGGAGGAAGAAGCGTCATTGGTCCCTCCTCTCATTCCTCTCTTCTTGTCTTTTTATTTTGGGTTAGTGAATAAGTCTACTAAGGCGTTTTGAATAAGAAACCCCTTGTGTGGTGATTTCTTTTGAGCCATGCTCATGTTAAAGTTCCTTCTCCTAATGAAATCATTCACCCAAAATCTACTCTCTAACACTGCTCATGTTCTCTAAATTCAATTCTACATCGTATTTGACGGAGTTTGCTGTAAATCACCCAATCGTTCTTCGGCATGGTTGTTGTTTTGTTTTATGTGTTCACTCTTATGCGCAGGTATATCATTGGAAACCATTTTTTCCCCAGATCTGTTACGGATTTTGTTCTTGCTTCAAGATTTTATGAGGTGATGGGTGTGGCTGTGACGACACTTCTTCAGGAGGTGGTGGCAAGGTTCATTAGGTTTCCAAGTTGCTTTACGGTTTCGGCTATGTTGGGTTTGTGGGCTTTGTTTAGAATTATGCTTAATTATGGTGATGTGGGCTAATAGTTTTAATGCGGCTTTTGTCTGCTTAGCATGTTAATTTGTTGCCCTCTTGAGATTGGTGCTTTAGATGTCATGTTAATATCTTTTATTGTGTTGTTGAAGTTTATGTAATGAAGTTTCTCTTTGGCCAATGGGAGTCTAGCCTGGTAGAAAAGGGCCTTGACTTGCAGACAAGAGATTTCAGGTTTGAACCTTCATGCAGTGGTGAACCTATTAAGGCACAAGAAGGTGCAGTTGTACCTCTCCTCGTTGAAAAAGCCATTGTTGCATCTCTACTCAACTTGGAAGGTACACTCTAGGTGTTCCACGAAAAATAAAATGATGTTTGGACTAGGCTTTAAAAAAAAAAAATAAAAAGAAGAAAACCTGGACTGCCATTTCATGGATGGGCTTTAACAACATTTTATCTATGGCCTACATAAAAAAGGAAAAAAGGCTTTAAATAAGGGCTTTAAACTCTAGGGCTTTTAACAAGTAGGTTTTTATTATTATTTATTTATTTATTTGAACAAGGATTTAAAAAAGGAAACTTTAGCACAATTCTTTATTTACGTGGAATTGGGAGTTCTCTTTATAAAGGACCAATTTACTATCACACAAATTTATCAAATGTGCATCCTAAGAATTCTGCATTTTTTTCCTTCTTGAGTACGCAAATCCAAAGTAAGTCTGATGCGTATTTTTTCTTCTTCTTGAGCAAACACCAATCCAAAGTATGTTTTTACTTGTATTAGTAATGAAAATATAATGCGACGTTTTCATTATATGAAAGCTCGTCAACAAAAGTTGTAGGTTATTTGTAATGTTTTTCTTTTTATTTTTTTATAATGATTTATGAATAACATTGGTATTCTTTAAATTATAAGGATATTTTGTTGTCAATTAT